>NW_022982795.1:0-92866 GCF_902652985.1 Pecten maximus | reverse complement strand
GTATTGACGTACCAATTTTAATGAACTAGCTTCCTATAGCGTCAAATATAAAATGGCGTTCAAAAAATTAGGTATTGTAAAAAAAAATATGATTTCTCTAGTCATATATATCGGAAAACAGTGAAAATATTATGAGATGAAACAGGAAACAATTCTCTATAAGAATACAAAATTTCATTTAAAACGATCAATACACAAAGTCAGGAAAATTCATTGAAAAAGTTAAAAATACAAAGAATATATAGCAAAATTAAAAAAAAAAAAAAGACTTAAATTGGCACGTTACTGTATCAACGTCCAGAGAGCTACGAGGCCCTTGGCCTCTTGTTGTATATATAATAGCCTTATAAATACTGTAAATAAATATGTATATACTGTATAGAATGCTTTATTGTGTTATCAATACTGGGTATGGCTGTGCCGCTCTGACCACAGTTACATTGGTTATTAAGAAGAATTTGTTTAAATATTACAGTAATCTGACCCTTGTGACCTTGAATGTAGGTCCAGGTCATTCATTTGAACAAACTTGGTAGCTCTTCTTCCCAGCATGTCACAGACTGAATATCACCTCCCTGGGCCTCTTGATTATTGAGCAGAAATTGTTACAATATTTTAGCCTATTTGACCTCTGTGACCTTTAATGAAGGTCGTCATTCATTTGAACAGACTTAGTAAACTTTCACCCAGTATGCTACATGCCCAAATTAAGTCCCAGTGCCTCTTGGTTATTGAGAAGAAGTTGTTTTAAGGGGAAAGTTAACGATGGATGACGGACGCATAAGCTCATTTGCCCTTTGGGCAGTTGGTCTAAATCTTATTTAATTTTCAAATGACTTAAAGGAATTAAAATTCCATATTCAACATCTAACATACATATGTATGACTTCTAGCAACTCCTGGTCGAAACAATGACATATTACCATATCTTCTTACATACAGCCCGCCCATTAACCCTCAGGGTAAATTTATGTAGCATCTTTTCATGAATATCTTATTAACAACATTCAAGCCCTTTCATCTATAAATAATATTCAATATATGCATGGATCTTAGAATTGTAATTTTACAATATACCGGAAACACCATTTTCATAAACTGACCTACCACTTTTGTGGTTGATGACATTCAGAATTCTGTTAAAATATATTTAGACCCTTTAAGCAACAACAAATATCTGTTTACAATAGCATGGGTCTGGAGAAGAAGATAGTTGAAATGATGTACAATTCAGCTTTCATTGATCCTGCCCTTTAGCCTGGGCCTTAGGCAACGGCTGACTCAAACTTTCCAAAGTATCAACTGTCAGCTCAGGACTGTGATTCCATTCAAACCTGACTTATTTCCAATTAAAAATCAACGTAATGCACCAACATATCATTTTCCCACATAAACTTTAGTAAATTTCATCCCCTCCTCAAGGCTAACGCGAGCTAAAGTATAATGAAATCCACAATTTACACAAAGCTTATTTTAAGACTCTTGCATCTATGAAGAATATTTGATGTCATATATTGAGAATTAGAAGACTTTTGAAAATCAAGTCAATATTTCACCGCCCGTAAGGCCCTTTGAGTCATATGGGGCCAATATTTGCATACCATCAAACTACCATCCTATACTGATCATTCCAGCCATGTTTGAGTTAACATTAAAAGGTCGGAATTCAAAATGTATTTTCCCTAACATATTTAAACCGTAATTTTTTCTGTGTGTGTTATTGGCACATGAATGGCAACAAACTGTTACCCTCTGTTAGCCAACAGTTTTTTGTCGACTAACTATTACTCAATACCACCTTTATGCCGGAATCCATCCCTCCGCGGGGTCAATTTTAAAGTCTCCTTCATACAGATATGTTCCCAAACTAATCTGAAAACCAAATCTCTTCATCCATATGAATGAATAATCTATATTTACCTTTAGGTCCAAGATATTGAAACCCTCCCCCAAAAGTTAGCTACAGACTACCCATATAAATTTACTTAAATTTGTTACAGAAGACAATGATTTCCACTAGATAAAAACTGTCTGAGTAATAATGATACTTTACATGATATGCATTTATTTAAGAGACACACCTTTATAATACTATGTCTGATTTACCTTATCATTCTCACCAAACCATGCCAGCCAATGACATTTTGTCAGGTCGTGAGGATTGTTTTCCCCATCAAAACTCTGAAAGCTGTCCTCATCCTTTTCAAAAGTCTCTGCATTTGGCTTCCTTTCTTTACCCTCATCATCAGAAACCCAAAAGTCACAATGGAGGTAGTCGCTGTACTTTTGATGTCCTTGGCTGGTCATCAAAAGAACATGTTCGATTATACCTTTAATTTTAACCCTCAGGTCTTTCCCAACACCTGCCTTCACATTGTGATTGTGATCATTAAACATCGTGAGTTTGAGCATCTGCCCTTTACAATGAAGGACAAAGTTCCAAATGCTGTTAACATTTCGGCAGATAAACCCTCTCTGTGGCAGTTTGCAGCTGAATTCACCTTTCCGACTCATCTCGTGGTAGGTACATTCTCCAAATACATGCATGCATATTGCAATGGTTTTGTCCCAGATAGCTTGTAGAACAAAGGGATTTTCGAATATCAGACATAATGTTTTAGTGCAATGCACATTATCCTTTCCCAATATTTCTTGTACAATATCTGGTGAGGCCTCTTTCAATAAACAGGGGACAATATATATGTCAGACTTCGTTGCATGTTGTTGGCTGTCTTGAACATCCATTGGTTTTGTTATCAGTCCTAGACATTCCATTACAGATAACAATACCTGGCGATCCTCTTCTGTAATATTGCTCCAGCGTAGATCAAGTACTTCATTGTTTATTTCTGCTGACTTTCTAAACTTCCTCCATATTTGCCTCTGTTTGTTGCCTTCCAGAGATACAAATTTGGTATCTGTGATGATAGCTCCAAAGGCTTTGATAATCCAGTTGATATCTAATATTACTTTCATTTGTTTCTTTTCGTTGTCTGTTAACAATTCCGAGTCTGTTTTCCCAATAATATCAAAGCAAAAAACACTTGCAGCATTATGCAAATATCTGGAATGGAAAAAAAATAATACAATTTTGATTTGATGAATAGAACAGAGAGCAATTAAACTGACACGCTACCATGCCTGCACCTAAAAATAACAGCATTGAATACATTTATTGTTATTTTTTTTTTATCTTAATTGAAAACTAACAGATATCTCGAATTAAAGTGTTTACAATTAAAACGATTATCAAGATGTATCCCTGTATTGAATTAATTGTGAAAACAAAAATTGAAGTTACAGGCTTATAAACTTAGGGATGAGTTCTTTCAAAATGTCATTGTACAAATAAGCTAGGTCTTTATCATTTTTACTCCTTATCACAGATTCGTAACTAACTAAGAACATACTTTTATTGTAATTTAATATGAATATCCTTACTTTTATAACAATCTAATATGAACGTCATTACTTTTAATTATTGCAATATAATATGATTATCTTTAAGTTAATTCAAATAGATTTAATGATTCGTCCAAATGAGAAACAATCATGATAACAGATAATGATTATAATAAAATAATCTAACATGAAAATATGTTGATACATACAGAAGAAATGGGACAAGTTTCCTCTCATCAAGTGGTACCAAAAGCTCTTCATTCAATCTCAGTATCTGTTGTATGTTCAGGAATTTAATTCCTTCTTCTTTTTTCAGCATAATTTTTTTTTCAAGAGCAAGCCAGGATCCAAGAATTTGTTCATGCCAACATGACTGCAAATGGACACATTTCTCTATCTTGCACCATATTTTGAGGTATATTTCTTCATTCTTGCCACTCTTGTTCATATCCGCAAGGAAGAAGAACTCACGTACATGACAGTCCCATATATCTTTAACACCCAGTTTTGCCTCTAGTTTGTCTGAGATTTTGTCACAAATCTCAGATTCGTCCTGAAAGTAAAAATGTCATAACATTAAAGCATCTATGGAAAACAACTGACCCACTGTCCCCGTTACCTACTGTCCAAGTGACCTACTGTCCAAGTGACCTGTCCAAGTGACCTACTGTCCAAGTGATCCACTGTCCAAGTGACCTACTGTCCCAGTGACCCACTGTCCAAGTGACCTACTGTCCAAGTGACCCACTGTCCAACTGACTCACTGTCCCAGTGACCCACTGTCTAAGTGACCTGCTATCAGTGACCTACTGTCCCAGTGACCTATTGTCCCAGTGACCTACTGTCCCAGTGACCTACTGCCCAAATGACATACTGTACCTGTGACCTACTGTCTAATTGATCTACGGTCCCAGTGACCCACTTTCCAAGTGACCTGCTATCAAAGTGACCTACTGTTCTAGTGATCTGCTGTCCAAGTGACCCACTGTTCAAGTGACCTCATTTCCAAGTGACACACTGCCCAAATGACCTACTGTCCCAGTGACCCACTGTCCAAGTGACCTACTGTCCAAGTGACCTACTGTCCCAGTGACCCACTGTCCCAGTGACCCACTGTCCCAGTGACCCACTGTCCCAGTGACCTACTGTCCCAGTGACCCACTGTCCAAGTGACCCACTGTCCAACTGACCCACTGTCCCAGTGACCTATTGTCCCAGTGACCTATTGTCCCAGTGACCTACTGTCCAAGTGACATACTGTCCCAGTGACCTACTGTCCAATTGATCTACTGTCCCAGTGACATACTTTCCAAGTGACCTGCTATCGAAGTGACCTGCTATCGAATTGACCTACTGTTCTTGTTACCTGCTGTCCAAGTGACCCTATTTCCAAGTGACACACTGCCCAAATGACCTACTGTCCCAGTGACCCACTGTCCAAGTGGCCTACTGTCCAAGTGACCCAGTATCCAAGTGACCCTATTTCCAAGTGACACACTGCCCAAATGACTTACTGTCCCATTGACCTACTGTCCCAGTGACCCACTGTCCAAGTGACCCACTGTCCCAGTGACCTACTGTCCCAGTGACCTACTGTCCCAGTGACCTACTGCTCTAGTGACCTACTGTCCAAGTGACCCACTGTCCAAGTGACCCTATTTCCAAGTGACTCATTGTCCAAGTGACATACTGTCAAAGTGACCTACAGTCCAAGAGACCCAACTGTCCAAGTGACTCATTGTCCAAGTGACCTACTGTCCAAGTGACCCACTGTCCAAGTGACCTACTGTCCCAGTGACCCACTGTCCAAGTGACCCACTGTCCCAGTGACCCTATTTCCAAGTGACACACTGCCCAAATGACCTACTGTCCCAGTGACCCAGTCCCAGTGACCTATTGTCCCAGTGACCCACTGTCCAAGTGACCTACTGTCCCAGTGACCTACTGTCCAATTGACCTACTGTCCAATTGATCTACTGTCCAAGTGACCGACTGTTCCAGTGACCTGCTATCAAAGTGACATACTGCTCTAGTGAACTACTGTCCAAGTGACCCACTGTCCAAGTGACCCTATTTCCAAGTGACTCATTGTCCAATTGACATACTGTCAAAGTGACCCACTGTTCAAGTGACCTTATTTCCAAGTGACACACTGCCCAAATGACCTACTGTCCCAGTGACCCACTGTCCAAGTGGCCTACTGTCCAAGTGACCCAGTATCCAAGTGACCCTATTTCCAAGTGACACACTGCCCAAATGACTTACTTCCCCATTGACCTACTGTCCCAGTGACCCACTGTCCAAGTGACCCACTGTCCCAGTGACCTACTGTCCCAGTGACCTACTGTCCCAGTGACCTACTGCTCTAGTGACCTACTGTCCAAGTGACCCACTGTCCAAGTGACCCTATTTCCAAGTGACTCATTGTCCAAGTGACATACTGTCAAAGTGACCTACAGTCCAAGAGACCCAACTGTCCAAGTGACTCATTGTCCAAGTGACCTACTGTCCAAGTGACCCACTGTCCAAGTGACCTACTGTCCCAGTGACCCACTGTCCAAGTGACCTACTGTCCCAGTGACCCTATTTCCAAGTGACACACTGCCCAAATGACCTACTGTCCCAGTGACCCAGTCCCAGTGACCTATTGTCCCAGTGACCCACTGTCCAAGTGACCTACTGTCCCAGTGACCTACTGTCCAATTGACCTACTGTCCAATTGATGTACTGTCCAAGTGACCGACTGTTCCAGTGACCTGCTATCAAAGTGACATACTGCTCTAGTGAACTACTGTCCAAGTGACCCACTGTCCAAGTGACCCTATTTCCAAGTGACTCATTGTCCAATTGACATACTGTCAAAGTGACCCACTGTTCAAGTGACCTTATTTCCAAGTGACACACTGCCCAAATGACCTACTGTCCCAGTGACCCACTGTCCAAGTGACCTACTGTCCAAGTGACCCTATTTCCAAGTGACACACTGCCCAAATGACTTACTGTCCAAGTGACCTACCGTCCCAGTGACCCACTGTCCAAGTGACCCACTGTCCAAGTGACCCACTGTCCCAGTGACCTACTGTCCAAGTGACCCACTGCCCAAATGACCTACTGTCCCTGTGACCTACTGTCCAATTGATCTACTGTCCCAGTGACATACTTTCCAAGTGACCTGCTATCAAATTGACCTACTGTTCTTGTTACCTGCTGTCCAAGTGACCCTATTTCCAAGTGACACACTGCCCAAATGGCCTACTGTCCCAGTGACCCACTGTCCAAGTGTCCTACTGTCCAAGTGACCCAGTATCCAAGTGACCCTATTTCCAAGTGACACACTGCCCAAATGACCTACTGTCCCAGTGACCCACTGTCCCAGTGACCCACTGTCCCAGTGACCTACTGTCCCAGTGACCTACTGTCCAATTGTCCTACTGTCCAATTGATCTACTGTCCAAGTGACCCACTGTTCCAGTGACCTGCTATCAAAGTGACCTGCTGCTCTAGTGACCTACTGTCCAAGTGACCCACTGTCCAAGTGACCCTATTTCCAAGTGACTCATTGTCCAAGTGACATACTGTCAAAGTGACCTACAGTCCATGAGACCCAACTGTCCAAGTGACTCATTGTCCGAGTGACCTACTGTCCAAGTGACCTACTGTCCAGGTGACATACTGTCCTAGTGACCTACTGTCCAAGTGACCCACTTTCCCAGTGACCAATTGTCCAAGTGACCAACTGTCAAAGTGAACTACTGCCCTAGTGACCTACTGTCCTTATGACCTACTACCCCAGTGACCAACTGTCCTAGTGACCCACTGTACCAGTGACCTATTGCCCAAGTGAACCACTGTCCCAGTGACCTACTGTCCCAGTGACCCCCTGTCAAAGTGACCTAATGTCCAAGTGACTTACTATCCAAGTGACCTACTGTCCCAGTTACCGACTGTTCCAGTGATCCACTGTCCCAATGACCTACTATCCGAGTGACCCACTGTCCCAGTGACCTACTGTCCAAGTGTCCCATTGCCCTTGTGACCTACTGTCCATGTGAGCCACTGTCCACGTTACCTACTGTCCAAATGAACCACTGTCCAATTGACCCAATGTCCAAGTGATCCACTGTCCCAAAAGTTGAAGAAGTTTAAAATGTAATTTTCAAGATTGCAGCCATCTTGGATTTCTGACCGACCCGTTAAATAAACAAATAAATAAACACTTGGCCAGGAACATCACAGAATCCTTCCTGGCAAATTAGAGGTGAATCCCACTGGTGGAATTTGAGAAGTTTGAAATACCGTATTTGACCTAATAAGGGCGCGGGTAATTGACAGTGGGGGCACCCTTATTAAGATTAGTTATTCTGAAGTTTAATGAAACAGACTATACCTTATAGCAGAATACCCAAGGTTGTGGAAACGGTAAAATATTCAGTCATAAAAATATTCCAGATGAAGATATCTATTCATTATCATATATTAAGCTTAAACATCACTTGAATACTCATGTAAACTTGTAAACCATGCCAGCTGATCTTTAGACCAGAGAACGTGCGTTCCACCATTTTATGTTCAAAAGTTTACGTACGGCGGACGGCGCAAGCTTCTTACTAGCTTGCATATAGCTTGCAAAGATAAAAATAAGCTTGCCACAAGTTTACTGCATGCACATCTACCCATGGCCCTCTATATTTGTGTGAAGCTTCATTGAAATCTGTTTTAAGTTACATACCAAGGTTCATAACAAAAAGCCAATTGGCCTTAACGGTCACCTGAATTTTTAAAATATTTCGTAGATTTATTTCCTGTAACCTTTGATTTTAAATTTAAGTGTTCACCCTAGCATGCTACAGGTCAAATATCACAGGTTTCTACAGTATTGTAGGTATGTTGGTCCTCCAGAAGACGTTTAAAAGAGTTAAGCATATTTGAGTCTTGAGGCTGTAAATGAAGGTCAAGATCAGTCTCATTCATTTGAACAATTTTCATAGTCTGTTGCTCCAACATGCTATAGGCCAAATATCAGGTCTCTAGGACTCTTGGTTTATGAGAAGAGGTTGTATAAAGATTTAAGCACATTAGAGCCATGTTACCTTGAATGAAGGTCAAGGTCATTCATTTGAAAATCTTGATAGCATATTGTACCAGCATGCTATAGGCCCTATATCAGGTCTCCCGAACTCATGGTTAAGTTGGGATTTAGTTGAAATTTTGATAATTTTCCGGGCACTTCCCGTGTAATCTGGGATGGTTGACACCTATGCCCCGCGCCCCACAGTTGGTATGAAAACCCAAATACATGTATATATCAAGCTCTTATTAAGGAAACAGTAATTTGGTATTTTCGATTAAGTTTCCATGGTGACAGCAAAAATACCGAAAATGGAAGGTCGGCAATAGCAAAAGGCACAACTAGTCTGATATATTCAGAAAGTTTCAAGAAGCTGCTTTGAACAGTTTTGGAGTTATAGCCCGGAAACAAAAGGAAACAGTTATTTGGTATTTTTGATTAAGTTTCCATGGTGACGGAAAAAATACCGAAAATGGAAGGTCCGCAATAGCAAACGGCACAACTAGGGCACTAGTCTGATATATACAGAAATTTTCAAGGAGCTGCGTTGAACGGTTATGGAGTTATAGCCCGGAAAAGAATCTCGGTCGGATACACGGACGGACAGACGGAGCCCAATTTAATATCCCCCGCAAACGCGTTTCGCGGGGGATAATGATCAATGCAGCCCTTCATCCAAGCATGCTGTAGGTCTATCATTGGGTCTCCAGGAGTCTTGGTTAATGAGAAATAGACGTTAAAAGATTTTAACATATTTGACACCTGTGACCTTGAATGAAGGTCAGGGTCATTCATTTGAACAATCTTGATAGCTTTTCAACCAAACATGCTATTTAAACCCAATATCAGATGGACAACGGACAATGGACGACGACAGATGACGGAAAAAAATGCCATTATAATAGGTCCATTAAGACTACTTAATTAAACATGTCACAATGTCCAAAGGCAATAACACTATAAAGGGTCATAACTCTATAGTTATTATTGAAATGGCCCGATTACTAAATTGGAAAAGTTAACATATGATACATGACAAAAGGCTATTGCAATTGGTCACCAGTAGCCTTCGGCTCTGTTGACCTAAGAAGAGGCTCAATGGCCTTAACGGTCATCTGGCTTTCCTTGAAGTTTGCAAGTTTGCTTTAAATACCAGATGTTCAATGGGCCGAAATGCTCATCTGATCTAGGTCAGTTCTGCAGATATTAACTAAAAGCTAATAACCGCTTTATTCAAATATCAGAGTATGCTAGGTTTACTATAGTATTGGCTTAATATTAAGTTTCAGAATCTCTTGGATACATCATTGTTTAAATACTTTAGCCTTTTTGACCAGTACGTAGGTCAAGTTCATTCATTTCCACAAAGTTATAAGTATGTCATCCAAGCATGCTAGAGGCCTAATACTATGTCTCTAGGGTTCATAGTGAAATTAGAAGTAATTTAAAGATTTTAGCGCATTGGACCCCTGTTACCTTGAATGTAGTCAAGGTAATTCATTTGTACAAACTAGGTAGCCTTTCACTCTAGCATGCTACAGACCTAATATCAACTCCCTTGGCCTCGTTGTTATTGAGAAGAAGCTGGTAAAAGATTTTAGCATGTTTGACCCTTTGAATTATCCTAATATTCGAATTTAATGAGTTGTCATTGTTGGTGCAAATTTTGGTCAACATTATACTATCATTATAACGGTTTCCTGTAGTTTTGTCAATATACAGTCACGATAAAGTTTCTTTTGCTTAGTCAAGTCAATGACAATATCATGTACATGTCATGTTCGCAAACGGAAAAACAATGAAACGGAATTCAACCAAATAACAATTTATGAACGTAGCATCAAATAACCGTTTAAATTTAACACAGATTACATTTAAAACGTAACAGAACCATTACGTTATATTGGACACATAATATACTGTTTGATAGGCCTATTTGTTTTACCGCTAACGACACCGTTTCCATTAGCGCAGGAAGTTGAGTTGCACATGTGTGTATAAAATGTTACTGTTACTGAGTTGGTGTGTTATCTGAGTTTATATAGACAACGGTGAACGTTTATACAGACATACTCTGAACACCTCAGAATTAATTACGCTATTGTTTCAGTCATTTAAAGATTTAACAGGCAGCAGTGACTGTTTCATTTTTATATTTGTACAAACAACAGTCGACTACTGATGTGTCAACTTAATTGGTTCCGCTTGAACGAGCAGGTAGATATGTTGTTTGACTGTTAGTAGTGTGTATTATTATTGGCAACCCCTTTGGGAAATTACCTGATGTAACGTAAATATTCGTGTATAGTACACATTTTTTTCAAAATTTGAGAAGTGAAAAAATCCACTGCGCACTACAATTAATGTATACACAAGTATATGCTTTTGCCAGTTAGATGCATTAATGTGATCTGAGATTAATGATCGTTTCCTTCAACAGCAGGATTATGATTTACCAATGCTTAAATGTATATATAGCATTTAGTAAGTAATTAGTTAACAAATAAAGAAATAAATAGTTATTTGGATTTTTAATTCCTTTAATATTGTGTATTTATAAGCAATTACTTGGATTTATCTAAGTAGATCGTGAGTCAAACATCTGCTGTACATAAGATATCATTTGAGCAAGTTGTCGTACTCAGGTCCAAAACGATGTATAATATCTCAATTAACATCAAACAAAACTTGAAATGATATCTCAGTAGTTAGTTATTTCATACTTCTAAATTAATCACCTTATAAATCCAGAGCTTTGCCAGAAACTAATAACGTTCAACTTGTTTATTTACAGTAGCTGTAATACGGCCAGGTTGACACTAATGCCTTCATCTTGTATGGCAGTCACTGACCAACTGGCCATAAAAATTACGATCTGTCAGTGTGAAAACAACTCAAATTTTTCGTCTGCACTGTAAAATCTATCCATTCCACAAGTTTATTTCATTGATATAAAAGTTGTGACCATCACAACGACAGCAGAATTGTTTTCGTATTCAAAATGGCAGCCTTTGTTACATTACGTAAGTCAGCACTGTACTCAGCTTACCAGTCAATCTTGTTATATATCGTGTATAGATACCATAAAAGATCAAACTTCCGTGAAAACCACAAGGTACAATGTAATTGAGGGTATGATTGATATTTTGTTTGCATAAACATCCTAGATGGGACTACTCCAATTTGCTAGCTGACGAGGCCCATCGCAGTTATTTCATCATTTCAAGAAGGATTTTTATTGTTTGGACCAAATTTTCCCATTGCAGTCTATACAAATTTTTTCGGGTTTTTTCGAATTCAATTTTTTTTTATTAGGATAAAGAGACAATTCGGCCGGGACTGACAAAGTACTTCGAGTTAGGCTTGGTATTCAAATTTTCTGAGTTCGAGTTGATGAAGTTCCAATGTATATCTGGTGAAATGTTGTGTTTTCAAAAACATCATCATGAAGCATACTCACTGTTTTTATTTTGTCCATATGAGAACCAATCAAGATAATTGGTGGAACACTCTCCTTTTCACTAGATTTGCTCTGTGAGTACGTTGCAACTGCATTAAGCCAGTGCGCGATTTCATCTGTAAGAATTATTAAGACTGTGGCTTTATTTAAGCAGATATATCACAAGACTGAGAAAAATTAAAAACAAAATATCGCTAATATAATATTTTTTCTAACAATTTTACCAAAACAGACGGTTAAGAAACAGTTAATACAATCACCATTCTGTAATACAGTATGCTTGTCGAAAATTGCTAAAGTAAATAGGTCACACAAGTCAGATTAAAGCCTTGCAACTATTCTTTAGTCAAAAATGTTTGTTCATCATTCAAGAAATATTCTACACATAGTGATCATTGATTCTAATGAAATGGTTTGCTGATAAAGCATAGTTTGATCTGGACATAAACTCCAAGTGCCGCATTTGCGGGGTGTAAACCTTAGCGTATCTCTACCTTCAACTACAGTATAAAATTATCTGAAAAAGTATGTTGTTTTGGTTTTCAATTCTTGGTTTGCATGGTTGTTTATTTCCACTTTCATGAAAAAGGGGGAAATGTCAAAAACTCATATGTACACATATTTTGGTGAATGAAACTAACAAGAGGCCCAGAGGGCCTGTATCGCTCACCTGGATTTCATGAGATATATGAAACAAGAATGATTAAGTATATTTGTCACTGGTATTGCTATCTCAATATATTATAGGCATTTTATATGGGTACGTGAGGTTTTTATGCCAAAAAATGCATTAATCCATGAAATGAAACTGACTTTTGGGGCAACCCCATAGGGATGCTACCACACAAATGTGAGTGATATCCATGGCTTAGTTTCAGAAAAGAAGTTGTTTAAACCAATTGACCTCTTTTGACCCCGCCCTCTGCACCCCGGGGGGTCAGTTCCTTCCTTAATAAAATTTTGAATCCTTACCCAAAAGGATGCTACTAGTCAAATATGAGCTGTTTCAGAGAAGAAGTTGTTCATATCAATTTAGCCAAATTGACCCCTTTTAGCCCCACCCCTCAGCCCCCTGGTGGGCCGGGTCAACCCTAAAATTTGTACAATTTTGAATCCCTACCTCATGACCATGCTACCATACAAATGAGAGTGATATCTATTGCTTAGTTTCAGAGAAGAAGTTGTTTATATCAGTTTAACCAAATTGACCCCTTTTGGCCCCACCCCTCAGCCCCAAGGGGGTTGGCCCGGTCATTTGTTTAATTTTGAATCCTGAACCCAAGGGAATTCTACCAGTCAAATATTAGAGATATCCATTGCTTAGTTTCAGAGAAAGAGTTGTTTATGTCAATTCTGCCAAAATGACCCCTTTTGGCCCCGCCTCTCAGCCCCAAGGGGGTTGGCCCGGTCATTTGTTTAATTTTGAATCCTGAACCCAAGGGAATTCTACCAGTCAAATATTAGAGATATCCATTGCCTAGTTTCAGAGAAAGAGTTGTTTATGTCAATTCTGCCAAAATGACCCCTTTTGGCCCCGCCTCTCAGCCCCCAGGGAGGTCACGATCGGCCCAACTATTTGTAGAATTTTGAATCCCAACCCCAAAGGGATGCTCACAGTCAAATATGAGCAATATCTTTTGCTTGGTTTCAGAGAAGTTGTTCATATCAATTTAGCCAAATTGACCCCTCTTGGCCCCGCCCCTCAGGCCCCCGTGGGGTGAACCTCACCATTTGTACAATTTTGAATCCCCACTCAATAGTGATGCTACCAGGCAAATATGAGCAATATCCATTGCTCGGTTTCAGAGAAGAAGTCATTTATATCAATATAGCCCAATTGACCACATTTGACCCCGCCCCTCGGGCCCCTGGGGGTCAGCCCAATCATTTGTACAACTTTGAATCCCCACCCAATAGTGATGCTACCAGGAAAATATGAGCAATATCCATTGCTTGGTTTCAGAGAAGGAGTTGTTTATATCAATAGAGCCAAATTGACCCCTTTTGGCCCCGCCCCTCAGACCCCTGGGGGTCAGCCCCACCATTTGTACAATTTTGAGTCCACACCCCATAGGGATGCTTCTGACAAAATTTGGTCAAATTCTGATCAGTGGTTATGGAGAAGAAGTCAATTGTTGACGGACGGACGGACGGACCAGGTGAGCTAATCAGTTAAAACTTAGAACATCTGGATGTAAAATCACTCACCGACAATGATATCTTGCTTGTCTGGATTTTCCCACAAGGAAACATCAAATACCAGCAGGTATATACTGTTTGTCGACATGACACAGTGATGCCAAGTGTGAAACACTTCATCTCCTCCAAAATCAAACAAAGTTACATAAGCTGTGGATGGGTCATCAACACTATCAACTTCCTTATTTAAATCTGCAATTTCTTTTGTTTGGTCTTCTGTGATCGGTTGCGGAGGATGTTCGTATACAGTTGTATGTGATGCTACAGCCCCCTCTTCTGATTGACCAGGATATCCAGTATCATCTGTAAATAACAAATTTGAATATTAAAGCATACAATCAATTTGCCTTCTATTATATATTTATCTTACTACAAAATGACATGTTTTAGTTTTGTTTTTTATAAAATGAACATAGAATTCTGCTTAGATTTATCTGTATGAGTTTATCAGCTCAGAAAGAACTGTAACGGGGAAGTATTACCCGATTTAAATATTTTTACAGTTTAATATGATATGGTTCAGTTATTATATGATATGGTTCAGCTATTATATGATGTGGTTCAGTTATTATATGACGTGGTTCAGCTAATATATGATGTGGTTCAGTTATTATATGACGTGGTTCAGTTATTATATGACGTGGTTCAGTTATTATATGATATGGTTCAGCTATGATATGGTTCAGTTATTATATGATATGGTTCAGTTATTATTATATGATGTGGTTCAGTTATTATATGATATGGTTCAGTTATTATTATATGATGTGGTTCAGTTATTATATGATATGGTTCAGTTATTATATGATATGGTTCAGTTATTATTATATGATGTGGTTCAGTTATTATATGATATGGTTCAGTTATTATTATATGATGTGGTTCAGTTATTATATGATATGGTTCAGTTATTTTATGATATGGTTCAGTTATTATATGATATGGTTCAGTTATTATTATATGATGTGGTTCAGTTATTATATGATGTGGTTCAGTTATTATATGATGTGGTTAAGTGATAATATATTGTGGTTCAGCTAATATATGATATGGTTCAGCTATTATATGATATGGTTCAGTTATTATATAATGTGGTTTAGCTATTATATGATATGGTTCAGCTATTATATGATGTGGTTCAGCTATTATACGATGTGGTTAAGCTATTATATGATGTGGTTCAGTTATTTTATATTGTGGTTCAGCTATTATATGATATGGTTCAGATATTATACAATATGGTTCAGTTATTATATATGGTTCAGCTATTATATGATGTGGTTCAGTTATTATATGATGTGGTTAAGTGAAAATATATTGTGGTTCAGCTATTATATGATATGGTTCAGCTATTATATGATGTGGTTCAGCTATTATATGATATGGTTCAGTTATTATATAATGTGGTTTAGCTATTATATGATATGGTTCAGCCATTATATGATGTGGTTCAGCTATTATATGATGTGGTTAAGCTATTATATGATGTGGTTCAGTTATTTTATAGTGTGGTTCAGCTATTATATGATATGGTTCAGCTATTATATGATGTGGTTCAGATATTATACAATATGGTTCAGTTATTATATATGGTTCAGCTATTATATGATGTGGTTCAACTATTATATGATGTGGTTCAACTATTATATGATGTGGTTCAGTTATTATATGATGTGGTTCAGTTATATGATGTGGTTCAGTTATTATATGATGTGGTTCAGTTATTATATGATATGGTTCAGTTATTATATATTGTGGTTCAGCTAATATATGATATGGTTCAGTTATTATATGATGTGGTTCAGTTATTATATGATGTGGTTCAGTTATTATATGATGTGGTTCAGTTATTATATATTGTGGTTCAGCTAATATATGATATGGTTCAGCTATTATATGATATGGTTCAGTTATTATATGATGTGGTTCAGCTATTATATGATATGGTTCAGCTATTATATAATGTGGTTCAGCTATTATATGATGTGGTTCAGTTATTATATAATGTGGTTCAGTTATTATATGATGTGGTTCAATTATTATATGATGTGGTTCAGTTATTATATGATTTGGTTCAGTTATTTTATGATATGGTTCAGCTATTATATGATGTGGTTCAGTTATTATATGATGTGGTTCAGTTATTATATGATATGTCTCAGCTATTATATGATTTGGTTCAGCTATTATATTATGTGGTTCAGCTATCATATGATGTGGTTCAGTTATTATATGATGTGGTTCAGTTATTATATATGGTTCAGTTATTATATGATGTGGTTCAGTTATTATATATGGTTCAGCTATTATATGATGTGGTTCAGTTATTATACAATATGGTTCAGCTATTATATGATATGGTTCAGCTATTATATGATATGGTTCAGTTATTATACGATATGGTTCAGCTATTATATGATGTGGTTCAGTTATTATATATGGTTCAGTTATTATATGATGTGGTTCAGTTATTATATGGTATGGTTAAGCTATTATATGATGTGGTTCAGTTATTATATGATGTGGTTCAGTTATTATATGTGGTTCAGTTATCATATGATACTGTTCAGCTATTGTATGATATGGTTCAGCTATTATATGATATGGTTAAGCTATTATACGATATGGTTCAGCTATTATATGATATGGTTCAGTTATTAGATCATAACACATAAGTCAGCTCTGGCGTTTACATTACAACAACAGTTCATATACATGTAATACATGTCAACCACTGAAACCTCCAATGAGGGAGATCTCTCTCATTCCACATCCAAAATGAGGGAGAAAGTGCGCAAAAAAAGAATGTGACATTTTTGTTGTATTTTGGGGATGTTCTTCATGAGCTTGCACAGGTGTAAATTACCTCAAGCTACATTTTAATATTTAAATTTGACAACAATAGTTAATTTTAAAGAATGGTAATAAAAAAAATTGAAAAAAATGATTAATTCTTTTTAAAAAATGTTTTCAGAAATTCCATTGATAGGAACAGTATTTAGTGAATTTTTAATGATGTAGTCACTTGAAATCTGCAACCAGTATACAAAAGTAACTACTTGTTCTAAAATATTTGTAAATGTATTTATCAAATTATCTCCCTTCCTTTCTCAAACAATAATTACACAGTAATTGATCAATTTTTGTTTTACTACTAGTTCTATTGTGACATAGGCCTAAAACAAACTTCTTAAAAAGTGTTTTTATTTTTTTCTAACCCAAATTAAAATCCGGTTTTTTGTGGTAGTTTACGACTTTATATTAGTATCGTCCAATTAAAGATGGCAGCAGTACAAACGCTGGTACTGACAGCTACGATTAAGAAAGGCATTATTGGCTTTGATGTGAGTAAATCTTGTTGACAGATATTACCAGTGTTTGTTCTTGAAGTGAAGTGATATATCCTAGTTGTAATCAAACAAGAGATCCCAGAGGGATCTTGGCGCCCACCATTGAATGATCTTTATAGGTTCTATGTCAGATTGATCTTCTCTCTATTTTTCCCTTCCTTTTACTAATCTGTGCAAATTGAGATATCCCTCCAGTACTTTTCAAACAAGGGAATCCTAGCTATATAAGAAATTTGAGATTTAACGATAATGGCTGTTTGTTTGCCAGGTTGTTTTCAGGACAGACTGGTCCAAAAATGCAATACAAGGGACCAAGGGGAACCTACATATGAAATTTGAGAAAGATCCCTTCAGTACTTTGAGAAATAGAGATAACAAACTTAAATTGTCAAAATCCAAGATGGCGGTCTGTCTGCCATATTGTTTTCCAATTGATCTCAAAATGCAATAAGCATAATGAGGCACCAAGGGGAACCTCCATATGAAATTTGAGAAAGATCCCTTCAGTACTTTCTCAGAAATAGCGATAACAAACTTCAGTTGTCAAAATCCAAGATGGCTGCCTGTCGGCCATGTTGTTTTCAGATTGGTCTCAAAACGCAATATGCATAACTAGGCACCAAGGGAAACTTACATATGAAATTTGAGAAAGATCCCTTAAATACTTTCTCAGAAATAGTGATAACAAACTTCAATTGTCAAATCCAAGATGGCTGCCTGTCGGCCATGTTGTTTTCCGATTGGTCTCAAAACGCAATATGCATAAAGAGGCACCAAGGGGAACCTACATATGAAATTTGAGAAAGATCCCTTCAGTACTTTCTGAGAAATAGCGATAACAAACTTCAATTGTCAAAATCCAAGATGGCTGCCTGTCGGCCATGTTATTTTCAGATTGGTCTCAAAATGCAATATGCATAACCAGGCACCGAGGGGAACCTACATATGAAATTTGAGAAAGATCCCTTCAGTACTTTCTGAGAAATAGCGATAACAAACTTCAATTGTCAAAATCCAAGATGGCTGCCTGTCGGCCATTTTTTTCCCTGATTGGTCTCAAAACGCAATATGCATAACTAGGCACCAAGGGGCCCCTTCATATGAAATTTGAGAAAGATCCCTTCAGTACTTTCTCAGAAATAGCGATAACAAACTTCAATTGTCAAAATCCAAGATGGCTGCCTGTCGGCCATGTTATTTTCAGATTGGTCTCAAAATGCAATATGCATAACTTGGCACCAAGGGAAACCTTCATATGAAATTTGAGAAAGATCCCTTCAGTACTTTCTCAGAAATAGCGATAACAAACTTCAATTGTCAAAATCCAAGATAGCTGCCTGTCGGCCATGTTGTTTTCCGATTGGTCTCAAAACGCAATATGCATAACTAGGCACCAAGGGGAACCTACATATGAAATTTGAGAAAGATCCCTTCAGTACTTTCTGAGAAATAGCGATAACAAACTTCAATTGTCAAAATCCAAGATGGCTGCCTGTCGGCCATGTTGTTTTCCGATTGGTCTCAAAACGCAATATGCATAACTAGGCACCAAGGGGAACCTTCATATGAAATTTGAGAAAGATCCCTTCAGTACTTTCTGAGAAATAGCGATAACAAGAATTGTTTACGGACGGAGGGACGGACGGAGGGACGGACGAGGGACGGACGGAGGGACGGACGGACGGACGACGGACCACGGAGGCAGGGCGATTTGAATAGCCCACCATCTGATGATGGTGGGCTAAAAATTAACTGACCTATCTCACGAAGCCCCAGGCCAGGGCAGCTACACAGGTGGTGGGATTGTTTCGTTTTCATAATCAGTCTAGGGTCAAAGTGTCTGAGATTTCCAGGGTTTTATGAGATGACTGCTCAAATCCAGGATTTTATCACCGATTTGGGAAATGTACCAAATCGGGATTTAGGGGAAATAATAATGATTTTCCGAGCACTTCCCGTCTAATCCGGGATGGTTGACCACCTATGATGTATAGAGTTTATTGCTATTAACAGATTGCAAAAAAAGGAACCTTAGGACAGAAAATTGTGTACCTACATTCAAATATCAGAGTAGGCTATGTTTATTCATGTCAATAAAATGTTCAGTCCTTTATTCCAGCGTACTATTGGCCTAATATCAGGTCTCGAAGTCTCTTTGCTTTTCAGCAATCATCGCTTAAAGATCTAAACTTATTTGACCCTGTGACCTTTAAATGGTTATTATTTCGAACAACCTTGGTGGCCCTCTACTCAAGCATGCTACAGGCCCAATATGAAATCTCTGGGCTTCTTGGCTATTGAAAAGAAGACGGTTGAAGATTTTAGCCTATTTGACCCATGTTGCCTTGAATGAAGGTCAATGTCATTCATTTGAACAAATGTGGTAGCCCTTTACCCCAGCATGCTAGAGGCCCACAATGAAATATCACGCCTCTTGGTTATTGAGAAGAAATTGTTAAAAGGAAAACTTGACGATCAGGTGGACGACGGACGACGCACCACGCACCACGCACCACAGCATAGCTTGCCAGGTGAGCTAATAATAAATCACCCTAATTCACTACTTTCTAAATGTTTTTATTCTTCATCTGGTTTCTTGAGGGAAGCAACTATAGCTAGCAAATATACATTGGATTGGATACCAATGAAATCAATACAACTTTTAGCTTTTAATTATAAAGTTCTAATTTTGAATGATAACAATGTTAACTCAGAGCTTTTTGGAGAATAATGTTATGTCAATGTTATAACGCAGTTGTTTTCATACAGAAGAAGTTTGAAATAGGTGCTGTTCAGGAAAACCATGATTGCGCAATCATGTTAAAAAATTGCTACCGTTGCTGCCATGTCATACTTTTTTACGATGCCGAAAAATAACAACACTTTGTTGGCTCTCCTTCCTTAACATCCTCACTAATTTCCAGCTCAATGGCACCAGTGAAACCGGAGCAGAAGTTTAAAATGTGTTTTTCAACATGGCTGCCATCTTTGATTTCTGACTGACCAGATAAATAACACCACTTGGTCAGGACCATCTTAGAATCATTTCTGGTAAGTTAGAACAAAATCCCACTAGTGGAATTTGAGAAGAAGTTTGAAATAGGTGTTGATCAGAAGAACCATGATTGCGCAATCATGTTACAAAATGGCCGCCATGGCTGCCATGTCAAAGTCTTACAAGGCCAAAAAATAACAATTTGCTGGCTTTCCTTCCTTAACATCCTCACTAATTTCTAGCTCAATGGCACTTGTGGAACTGGAAAGAAGTTAAAAATGGGTTTTTTTTTCAAGATGGTTGCCATGGCAGCCATCTTGGATTTCTGACTGACCCGATAAATAATAACACTTGGTCAGGACCATCCAAGGATCATTTCATGCAAGTTTCAGCTCATTCTCACCAGTGGAACTTGAGAAGAAGTTTCAAATGTGTTTTTAAAATGGCGGCCATGTGGGATTTCAGACATACCCGAAAAATAATAACACTTGGTCAGGACCATCCCAGCATCATTTCAGGCAAGTTTCAGCTCAATCCCACAGGTGGAACTTGAGAAATGTTTGAAATGTGAAAAGTTTACGCACGACCCAGGACGCACGACGCAACATGATGACTATAGGTCATCCTGACCCTTCAGGTCAGATGACCTAAAAACTGTCAGGATGGCTTGGTTTATTTTGTTTAACGTCCTATTAACAGCTTATGTCATTTAAGGACAGCCTCCCGTGCGTGCGACATGCATGCATGCGTTGAGTGCGCGTGTGTATTGGGAGGCTGCGGTATGTTTGTGTTAAGTCTCCTTGTGATAGGCCGTAACTTTTACCGATTTATAATGCTACCTCACTGAAGCATACTGCCGAAGACACACAAGTTTCAGCTCAATTTCACCAGTGGAACTAACGAACGGCGCACGGCGATGGATGAAGCCCGATGACTGCAGGTCATCCTGACCCTTCAGGACAGATGACCTTAATATTCATAAGTGAAAAATTAAAATATTTGACCTTGACCTAGTATTTGGACCTGATAACTTTGGCCATCAACCTGAATATTTAGTCAGTTAATTGACTCAGTGATTAATTCCAAGGAAATTGTTTTTCTAATGTTATCATTAAATGTTATTAGTGAAAAAATACTGTCATTCTTTAAAAAACAAGAGCCCCATGGGGCTTGTATCGCTCACCTGGTTGGATTTTGACCAAACTTCTAAATAATGTTCATGTTCATTTCGTTAATAGGCTTTTTTTGTCTATCTCGAACAATACTATATATGGTTATAGTGTTGAGATATCAAATGCTTTGAAGAAATAACCCAGAAATGAAGTCCAGACTCTCTAAGGGACTGTATGAAAAGGGATTGGTTTTACAACATGATTGTGTTTATCCTTTAACGTCCAGCTATGCTTTACATGGTTATGGGATGGGAATCTCAACAGTTTCAAAAATATAACCAAAACACTACTGGTAAATCCTTAGGGGTGTGGAAAGACCCCTATACCTACAACATGATTTTGTTGATCTCTTTATGTCTAACAATGCTGTATATAGTTATCGGGTGGGGATCTTAATATCAAAGAAATTAAATAAGCAGGGACAGAAAAAGACCCCAGGGCATATTTGTGGGTTGGTCACAGTAACTATTTATGAAACAAGAGATCCCAGAGGGATCTTGGCGCCCACCATTGAATGATCTTTATAGGTTCCATGTCAGATTGATCTTTTCTCTACTTTTCCCTTTCTCTAAGCCTTACTAATCTGTGTAAATTCAGAAACAGCCCTCTAGTAGTTTTCAAACAAGGGAAACCTATATATAAAATTTAAGATTTAGCGATAATGGCTGTCTGTCGGCCATGTTGTTTTCGGATTGGTCCCAAAATGCAACACCAGGGACCAAGGGGAACCTACATATGAAATTTGAGAAAGATCCCTTCAGTACCTTCTGTAAAATAGCGATAACAAACTTCAATTGTCAAAATACAAGATGGCTGCCTGTCGGCCAGGTTGTTTTCTGAATGGTCTCAAAATGCAATATGCATAACTAGGCACCAAGGGAAACCTACATATGAAGTTTGAGAACGATCCCTTCATTACTTTCTGAGAAATAGCGATAACAATCTTCAATTGTCAAAATCCAAGATGGCTGCCTGTCGGCCATGTTATTTTCCGTTTGGTCTCAAAATGCAATATGCATAACTAGGCACCAAGGGGAACCTATATATGAAATTTGAGAAAGATCTCTTCAGTACATTCTGAGAAATAGCAATAACAAACTTCAATTGTCAAAATCCAAGATGGCTGCCTGTCGGCCATGTTGTTTTCCGATTGGTCTCAAAATGCAATATGCATAACTTGGTACCAAGGGGAACCCACATATGAAATTTGAGAAAGATCCCTTCAGTACTTTCTGAGAAATAGCAATAACAAACTTCAATTGTCAAAATCCAAGATGGCTGCCTGTTGGCCATGTTGTTTTCCGATTGGTCCCAAAATGCAATATGCATAACTAGGCACCAAGGGGATGCTACATATGAAATGTGAGTAAGATCTCGTCAGTGCATTCTGAGAAATAGCGATAACAAACTTCAATTGTCAAAATCCAAGATGGCTGCCTGTCGGCCATGTTGTTTTTTTGATTGGTCTCAAAATGCAATATGCATAACTTGGTACCAAGGGGAACCTACATATGAAATTTGAGAAAGATCCCTTCAGTACTTTCTGAGAAATAGCAATAACAAACTTCAATTGTCAAAATCCAAGATGGCTGCCTGTCGGCCATGTTGTTTTGCGATTGGTCTCAAAATGCGATATGCATAACTAGGCACCAAGGGGAACCTACATATGAAATTTGAGAAAGATCCCTTCAGTACTTTCTGAGAAATAGCGATAACAAACTTCAATTGTCAAAATCCAAGATGGCTGTCTGTCGGCCATGTTGTTTTCCGATTGTTCTCAAAATGCAATATGCATAACTAGGCACCAAGGGGAACCTACATCTGAAATTTGAGAAAGATCCCTTCAGTACTTTCTGAGAAATAGCGATAACAAACTTCAATTGTCAAAATCCAAGATGGCTGCCTGTCGGCCATGTTGTTTTCCGATAGGTCTCAAAATGCGATAAGCATAACTAGGTACCAAGGGGAACCTACATATGAAATTTGAGAAAGATCCCTTCAGCACTTTCTGAGAAATAGCGATAACAAGAATTGTTTACGGACGGACGGACGGACGGAGGGACGGACGGACGGACCACGGACCACGGACGCAGGGCGATTTGAATAGCCCACCATCTGATGATGGTGGGCTAAAAATCTGTTTCCCTTTCCCAAGGATGTTTCTGACCAAATTTGGCTAAAATCTATTCAGAACTTTTACAACTAGCGATTTGAAGAGATTAAATTTACCATATTTCTCCAATTGGGTCCTGCCCCTGTAGCTCCCGGGCCGGGGGGTCAGAGTCACCATTTCTGCAGAATCTGTTCTTCCCCCAAGGATGTTTTTGATCAAATTGGGTTCAAATCCATTGATAAGTTTATGACTAGTAGCAATTTAAAGGAATTGCCTCTATTTCCCCTATTTGGTCCAGCTGGGCTAAAAAAATTGAATTTGTTTGCTTGCTTGTTGTGTTTTTTTTTTTAGTTCCTCCTTTTGGACCCCAGGTCTCTTTGGTCCCTAAAAAGCCACACCTTCCATTTATAAATCATCAATATATCCTTCACTCAATTATGCTCATAACTAAATTTTGTCAAAATCAGCTCAGTTGTTCAGGACAAGTAGTGATTTAAATAAGGATTTGCTTCAACTTCCCCTATTAACATACTTGCCAACTTTTTAAAATTCTCATGGGGGAGAAAGTGCGTGAGCGACATTTTTGACCGGAAAACACATTTCACGTGCGACACATTTAGCAAACAAAAACTAAGGGGAGATAATTTGCTATTGGAAAATAAATTCCTTGCATGAACACTTAAGCTTCCTTCCCTCACTGAAAAAAAGGGGGAAAAAACTTATTTCAAAAAAGTATTTACTTAGATATGTTATGAAAATTATGTTGTAAGATAGATGTCAGTCAATTAAATGTAAATTATAACAATGATATCACTTTCTATCAAGCTTTCTCTCCAGCAGTAAACTTGAAAAGAAAATACCTAAAATGTCACGATAAATATCTAGAGTACAATATAATATCTGAATGAAATTTCAAATGTTTCCTTTGGATTACAACAAAGACAATAATACAAAAACAAGAGATCCAAGAGGGATCTTGGCGCCCACCATTGAGTGATCTTCATAGGTTCCATGTCAGATTGATCTTTTCTCTACTTTTCCCTTCATTTTACTAATCTGTGCAAATTGAGACATCCCTCCAGTACTTTTTCAAACAAGGGAATCCTAGCTATATAAGAAATTTGAGATTTAACGATGGCTGTTTGTTTGCCAGGTTGTTTTCAGGACAGACTGGTCAAAAAATGCAACACAAGGGACCAAGGGGAACCTACTTATAAAATTTGAGAAAGATCCCTTCAGTACTTTCTCAGAAATAGTGATAACAAACTTCAACTGTAACAAGAGATCCCAGAGGGATCTTGGCGCCCACCATTGAATGATCTTCATAGGTTCCATGTCAGATTGATCTTTTCTCTACTTTTCCCTTCTTCTAAGTCTTACTAATCTATGTAAATTCAGAAACAGCCCTCTATAGCTAGTACTTTTCAAACAAGGGGAAGCTATATATAAAATTTAAGATTTAGCGATAATGGTTGTCTGTCGACCATGTTGTTTTTGGATTGGTCCCAATATGCAAAAATAGGCACCGAGGGGAACCTACATATGAAATTTTAGAAAGATCCCTTGAGTGCTTTCTGAGAAATAGCGATAACAAACTTCAATTGTCAAAATCCAAGATGGCTGCCTGTCGGCCATGTTGTTTTCTGATTAGTTTCAAAATTCAATATGCATAACAAGGCATCAAGGGGAACCTACATATGAAATTTGGGAAAGATTCCTTCAGTACTTACTGAGAAATAGCGATAACAAACTTCAATTGTCAAAATCCAAGATGGCTGCCTGTCGGCCATGTTGTTATCCGATTGGTCTCAAAACGTAGTATGTATAACTAGGCACCAAGGGGAACCTTCATATGAAATTTGAGAAAGATCCCTTCAGTACTTTCTCAGAAATAGCGATAACAAACTTCCATTGTCAAAATCCAAGATGGCTGACTATCGGCCATGTTGTTATCCGATTGGTTTCAAAACGCAATATGCATAACTAGGCACCAAGGGAAACCTACATATGAAATTTCAGAAAGATCCCCTATATCCTTTCTCAGAAATAGTGATAACAAGAGGCCCATGGGCCTTAACGGTCATCTGACAAACACTTACACTTACAGCAGGGACACACCCCTCAATCCAGCATTATTACCGTAAATCATTTATCGCAGCCAGTTATGTTTTAGATCAAATTTGGTTTTTATCCATTTAGCTTGTCCAGGAAGAGCAGCATCATAAAGCAAAATTTTAGCCAAGTTCCCATTTTTGGGGCATGCCCCTCTGTGTCCCAATGGGTCAGACAAGACTCATTTATATCAATTAGGATTGCCTTTCCCCAATGATGTTTCATGCTAAATATAGTTGTAATCAATTAAGGCATTAAGGAGGAATTGCATTTTAAAGAAATGTTTAACCTAAGCGCTCCTTTTGCCCCATCTTTTTTTCCCCAGGGGTCAAACCTGTCTCATTAAAAAATATGATTGCCGTCACCTTATATTTCACATCAAATTAGGTTGTAATCCACCAAAAGGTTAGGGAGGATTAGGATTTAACAGAAAATATTCACCAAAGTTCCCCTTTTGGGGCCCTGCCCCTAAGGCCCCAGGGGTCTCACTAGCCTCGTTTATATAAAATATGACCACCCTTCCCAAAGGATGTTTCACACCATAATTCGTATTAATCCACCCAAGGGTTAGAGAGAAGTAGGATTTATAGCAAAAATTCACCAAAGTTCCCCTTTTGGGGCCCCGCCCCTCTGGCCCTAGGGGTCAAACCAGCCTCATTTATATAAAATATGATTGTCCTCCTCCAATGATGTTTCACACCAAATTTGGTAATAATTCACTATGGGGGTTAGGAGGAGTAGTATTGTAAAGCAAAATTTCATCAAAGTTCCCCTTTTGGGGCCCTGCCCTTCTGGCCCCAGGGGCCACACCAGCCTAATTTATATAAAATATGACCACCCTCCCCCAATGATGTTTCACACAATATCTGGTTGAAATCCACCAAAGGGTTAAGGAGGAGTAGGATTTTATAGCAAAATTTCATAAAAGTTCCCCTTTTGGGGCCCCGCCCCTCAGGCCCCAGGGGCCACACCAGCCTCATTTATATAAAATATGACCACCCTCCCCCAATGATGTTTCACACAATATCTGGTTGAAATCCACCAAAGGGTTAAGGAGGAGTAGGATTTTATAGCAAAATTTCATCAAAGTTCCCCATTTGGGGCCCCGCCCCTCAGGCCCCAGGGGTCACACTAGCCTCATTTATATAAAATATGACCGCCCTCCCCAAATGATGTTTCACAACATATCTGGTTGAAATCCACTAAAGGGTTAAGGAGGAGTAGGATTTTATAGCAAAATTTCATCAAAGTTCCCCATTTGGGGCCCCGCCCCTCAGGCCCCAGGGATCACACCAGCCTCATTTATATAAAATATGATCACCCTCCCCAAATGATGTTTCACACAATATCTGGTTGAAATCCACCAAAGGGTTAAGGAGGAGTAGGATTTTATAGCAAAATTTCATCAAAGTTCCCCTTTTGGGGCCCCGCCCCTCAGGCCCCAGGGGTCACACCAACTTCATTTATATAAAATATGACCGCCCTCCCCCAATGATGTTTCCAACCAAATTTAGTTGTAATCCACCCAAGGGTAAAGGAGGAGTAGGATTTTATAGCAATATTCACCTAAGTTCCCTTTTCGGCGCCCCGCCCTTCTGGCCCCAGGGGTCAGACCAGCCTCATTTATATAAAATATGATTGCCCTCCCCCAATGATGCTTCAAACCAAATTTGGAAGTAATCCACCCAAGCGTTAAGGAGGAGTAGCGTTTTGAAAGAAAAAGTTTACGGACGGCGCACGGCGGACGGCGGACGGCGGACGACGACGGACGAAGCACGATGACTATAGGTCATCCTGACCCTTTGGGTCAGATGACCTAACAAACTTCAATTGTCAAAATCCAAGATGGCTGCCTGTCGGCCATACTGTTTTCTGATTGGTCTCAAAACGCAATATGCATAACTAGGCACCAAGGGGAACTTACATATGAAATTTCAGAAAGATCCCTTCAGTACATTCTCAGAAATAGCGATAACAAACTTCAATTGTCAAAATCCAAGATGGCTGCCCGTCGGCCATGTTGTTTTCGGATTGGTCTCAAATCGCAATATGCATAACTAGGCACCAAGGGGAACTTACATATGAAATTTCAGAAAGATCCCTTCAGTACTTTCTCAGAAATAGCGATAACAAACTTCAATTGTCAAAATCCAAGATGGCTGCCTGTCGGCCATGTTGTTTTCTGATTGGTCTCAAAACGCAAAATGCATAACTAGGCACCAAGGGGAACCTTCATATGAAATTTGAGAAAGATCCCTTCAGTACTTTCTGAGAAATAGCGATAACAAGAATTGTTTACGGACGGAGGGACGGACGGACGACGGACCACGGACGCAGGGCGATTTGAATAGCCCACCATCATCAGATGGTGGGCTAAAAATATATAAAAAGGGCTGATGCTACGGTGATTGAAACGACGTTACCTACCGGCAACCAGGCCTTCGGTCTAAATGGTCGTTATTGTGAATTTATTTCCTTGAGCTAATTATCTAAAGATCAGCCAATGTTTAAATGTAGTTAACATTCCAATAAGTAATCTGTCACATTCGATACTCCGTTGATAACATTGCCAGTGTTGTTTTCACTTTTACTGTCCGAGATATACTGTCAAGTAGAGGTCATTTATGCGCTTGACATCAAAGGCAGTATAGGAAGCCATTTTCAAGCGTTTAATCAACCATGACTGACCTGCTACAAAACCATCACCACGCGTCCTCAGCTTAATTGGTTTTAATTAATTGTTTATTTATCGGGGTATTGTCACCCTTGCAGTCAGTAAAGTGTCAGAATTTCGTTACGGTCTGTGAGCAGGTCAGTTAACTGACCAATGCCGGGCCCACACATATGTCTTTCACCAGCCAGCAAGCGTTACCTGTCATAGGCCTAAGTGAATTTAACAAGATGAATAGGGGCTCCATACGGGGTTATCAAGACATATTCTCCAAAATCGGGAGAATACACTATGTTTTATCTATACGATCGGGAGACGGGGCAGGGAGTCTGAAATCGGGAAATTCCCGACTAAATCGGGAAAGTTGGCAAGTATGTATTAAGCCCTGTCATTTTGACCCCTATAAAACAAGAGGCTCACACGCCTTAACAGTCACCTGAGTTTTGAAATATTTCTGTCAATTTTATCCTTTTTGACCCTGCCTATCAGACTCTCGGGGTCAGTCGGGCCAACATTTGCATACCATCAAACTGCCTTTAAAAACTGCTAATTCTAAACAAGCAAGAATGCATTCCAAAAGAAATCAAACAAATTATACTCAAAAATGTGATTTCCCTTTATAAACCTCCCCTGGGGCAAACATGAGATCCCAGTGTCATAAAATTCATAAATTTGGTAAAGGACCTTTAGACCTTTCCGTCAATTAAGAGAATTTGATATTGCTTTATTTGGGCCTTGAGAAGATTTTTTTAAATTTCAGTCCATTTGACCCTATTTGCCCCTAACCCCTCAGTCCCCTGGGAGATGGGGACCATATACTTCACAGTTATGGTTGACGTTTACGCAAAACATCCTTAAAATAAGAAGTCAAAAATGTAAATTGTTTACGGACAGATGACGCCCTACGACGGACAAAGGGCGATTAGAATAGGTCACTTGAGATAGTTTTCTCAGGCGACCTAAAAATGTGTCCACGACTAGTAGCAATTTTAATTAAGTGTTGATGAATGGCTGACAGACGGAAAGAAAGCTGATGGACTCTGCGTCATGGCACACAAGTTTTTTTCCTTCCAGTCATTTCAAGAAAATGTCAGAACAACGATTGTTCACAGACAGATGACCAACAACACACACAAAAGAAAGCCGACATAAACAGCCCACTTTTATCAGATGGTGGGCTTAAATGTCGATACATGGAGACTTGATCATGGCAATACCAAGAATCAGTATATACTCATATACACTCAAATGTCATTTAAAACATACCGTTTGAATGTGCATTCGATGTTTCCATTTCCTGTACTGTTCCATCGTCTACATTCCTGCAGTGTCTTAGTAAACGTTGATTACATAACTCTGCGTCCTTTCCCTTATCAATTTTTTCCATTTCCTTTCCACTCTTTCCAAGTTTGTATCTTATTCGTTTGGATAGTAGCTCAGCCATATTAGTAGGTTCTGGGCCTCCAGGTTTGATTTGCTTCCTTAGTAACTGCCTCATCAAACATGTTTTCCCTGCTCGAGCATGACCAATGAAAGTCAATTTGATATTTTGTGTTTCCAGTTTCTGTTTCATTCTGCGCTTATATTTGGTTTCTTTGTCAAGTGCATCTGGGATAAATGAAGGCAAAGTAGATACGATTAGTAAACAAACAACAATGAAAGAAAAACACATGTAATGTCACTAATGACATGCTGTACCGTACATGTATGAGTAATGGAAGCTAATGCGTTAATAGTTTTGTATATTTCTATTAAATATAATCTTTGAATTATCTTCTTCAATCTGCTTCAAAGATCAAACCCAGAAACAATGTTCAGGCTCCTCAGGGGTGTGGAAAGACCACAGGGATTGTTTTTACAACATGATTGTGTTTTAAGAAACTCAGCCCCTTAGGGTGAGGAAATATCCCTGGGCTTATTTTTCATCAGGATTGTGTTTATCTCTTGGTGCCCAGTAATACTATATATGGTTATGGGATGGGAATCTCAATTGTTTCAAAATACAACAAGAACATAGTTGTCAAGATCCCCCACCTATGCAAATATTTCATTACACAAAATCAAAGTCGGCAATGAAAATAAAACATGAAACATATGACATAGCATTAAGAATCATTAAATGTATTTGTGTTCAGTCATCAAGTTCCTGTGAAATTAATGAACACATTAAGTAACAAGTCTACCAAGCAAGTTTCATAAAAATCTGATCATTCCTTCAAAATATATTGTGTGGAAAGTAATCAGCCAAACAGGTCACAGCAGCCTCATTGAATAGGATCTTGGCGCCCACCACTGATAATCCATATCAGTCAAATGAAAGACTGATCTTTACTCTTCTTCTCCCTTTTTTCATTCTTCCTTCAAAACATTTAATAACTTTATATAACACTATATATACAGCAGTAACAAACTTCAATTGTCAAAATCCAGGATTGCCTTATGCATGTCGGCCATGTTATTTCCCATTTGATCCTAAAATGCAATACCAACAACTTAGGACAAAGGAAAACCTACATATGGAATTTGAGAAAGATCCCTTCAGTACTTTCAGAGAAATAGCAATAACAATTGTCCAAATCCAAGATGGACGTCTGTCTACTACTCTACTATGTTGGTTTTCCAATAGGTACCAAATTTGAAATGCATTATGCACAACTAGGCATCAAGGAGAACTAATATATGAAAATTGAGAAAGATCCTGTCAGTAATTTCTGAGAAAGACATCAATCAGCTGTGATACCATTGGGTACCAAACTGTTACAACCTGACATCAATCAGATGTGATACCATTGGGTACCAAACTGTTACAGCCAGACATCAATCAGCTGTGTTACCATTGGGTACCAAACTGTTACAACCTGACATCAATCAGCTGTGTTACCATTGGGTACCAAACTGTGACAACCAGACATCAATCAGCTGTGTTACCATTGGGTACCAAACTGTTACAACCTGACATCAATCAGCTGTGATACCATTGGGTACCAAACTGTTACAACCAGACATCAATCAGCTGTGATACCACTGGGTACCAAACTGTTACAACCTGACATCAATCAGATTTGATACCATTGGGTACCAAACTGTTACAACCAGACATCAATCAGCTGTGATACCATTGGGTACCAAACTGTGACAACCAGACATCAATCAGCTGTGTTACCATTGGGTACCAAACTGTTACAACCTGACATCAATCAGATTTGATACCATTGGGTACCAAACTGTTACAACCAGACATCAATCAGCTGTGATACCACTGGGTACCAAACTGTTACAACCAGACATCAATCAGCTGTGATACCATTGGGTACCAAACTGTTACAACCTGACATCAATCAGCTGTGATACCATTGGGTACCAAACTGTTACAACCAGACATCAATCAGCTGTGATACCACTGGGTACCAAACTGTTACAACCAGACATCAATCAGATGTGATACCATAAGGTTCGTAACTTTTACACTCTGATATCAATCAGCTGTGATATAACAGTCTGCGACATTAGCCAATAGTCCTATGCCCATGACTAGTACTTTTTGGTTCGGACTAGTGGAAAATCCTTGAATCTCAATATATTTGTTGTAATACACACTGCATTTTTGCTTCTCCAGACTAGTGCTTGAAAATCTTATTGTCACAGACTGATATAATTGGGTACCAAACTGTTACAACCAGACATCAATCATCTGTACATGTGATACCATTAGGTACCAAACTGTTACAACAAGACATCAATCCGATGTGATACTATAAGGTTCCTAACTTTTACAACCAGACATCAATCAGCTGTGATATCATTGAGTACCAACTGTAACAAGAACTGTCGCCAGGATGGCTGACTAATACCCCTACAATCTGCAAAGTCAATGGTGAATTGGAACTCTTAATTAGAGGATAAGATAACCCAGTAATACAGTGACCAGTTGCCATAGCAACCATTATTTTGAGGAAAAGGAAGTGAGATGCACATCTGCATATGGTCCTCTATATGTGCGTGAAGTTTCATTAAAATTGGCAATTCGGTTTAGGAGGAGTTGTCTGGACAAATTATCCCAGGATGTCACAGACCCAATATCAAGTTTCTGGGCCCCTTAAATTGGTTATTGCGAAATTGTTTAAGTAGTTTAGCTTATTTGACCCCTGTGACCTTGAATGTTGGTCAAGGTCATTCATTTGAACGGTCAGACGATGGATGCAACACATCAGGGAAGTGAGCCAAAAAAATAAAACATTTCAGAAATTTATTCCAACAAATTTCCGTTAAACCAGATTAAACTCTTCAAGCATGGTCTGTCAGTTAGTTAGGATATGTAACAGATTCCAAATAGATATCTGATGTAAAATCTAACACCGGTCTTCCTGTCATGTGTATATATAGATGTCAGGTCAGGTCTCGGAGGTCTCGGAGGCTCTTGGCTATCGCAAAATTATTGTTTACAGATTTAAGCCGATTTCACACCTGGTAGCCCTTCACCCCAGAATGCTAAAAGCCTAATATCAAGTCGCTGGGCCTCTTGGTTATTGAGAAGAAGTCTTTTGAAGATTATAGCCTATTTGACCAATCTGGCCTTGAATGAAGGTCAAGGTCATTTATTGGAACAAACTTTGTAGCCCCTCACCCTAGCATGCTACAGGCCCAATATCAAGTCCCTGGGCCTCTTGGTTATTGAGAAGAAGTCTTTTGAAGATTATAGCCTATTTGACCAATCTGACCTTGAATGAAGGTCAAGGTCATTTATTGGAACAAACTTTGTAGCCCCTCACCCTAGTATGCTACAGGCCCAATATCAAGTCCCTGGGCCTCTTGTTTATTGAGAAGAAGTCGTTTGAAGTTTATAGCCTATTTGACCCATGTGACCTTGAATGAAGGTCAAGGTCATTTATTTGTTCGAATGTTCATTAAAAGATAATGATGAATTTAACCTTCATTTAACCTTTATTAAATGTCATGACGTCATTTGCAATGTTATGACGTTGAACAAACGTTCATTAATGCTAATCAATGATTAGTGGCTCATTAAAGCTTAATTAAATCACAGATATTTAAAGATGGTTGGGGGCTTCATTAAACCATCATTACTGGAAATGGCGATGAATATTATGTTTTATGTACTTAGAAGACGGCACAGTCAGCTATCCCATCAAGATTTTTGTCTGATGATTATACCGAAAACGAAGTCTGAGCGAGATACCAGTTTTGTCCAGAAGAGATCGTTTTTAACCGTAGATTTAGTCAGAGATTAAATGGAGAGACTTATGAATAGGAGTAAAAATATAGGTAACACCCCTTAAGTGGTAACTCTGTTTTACTTATATAGTCAGTAAGGGAATATACATGTGTTTCCTTTCATTACTTCTATGTAATGAAAAATAGTTATAATGTGACATTGGTGCATATCGATGAAGGAAATACGAATATGAATTAGTATCGGTACTTCAGTATGGTAAATAGGTATAACGGAATGTTGTTTCCAGTGTTATTCGGTTTGAGTCATGATAGGACAGGGATGGTCATCAAAACATCATGGGTATGGTTTCAACAGTTATGTCCCGCATATTTCAAAGTGTAAAACTGCCTCTCTTCCTACAGTACGAGGAGGGTGATTTGGTACTCAAACGCTCACAGAGCGTTTGCGCTGCGTGAGCGTTGGGGATTAAAACCCCGCTGCAATCCCGCGCAAGCGATGTCGCTGCGATCCCGCTCACACGGCGATTCCGCTCTGAAAACGAAGCAACCCGCTCAGCCAGCGATTTAGATCCGGCAGGCCTGCAAACCCGCTCACGAGGCAATCCAGCTCTGGCGGATTAGCAAAACCGCTCAGTCAGCGATCCCGCTCCGGCGGGCCACAAACCCGCTCACGAGGCAAACCCGCTCACGAGGCGATCCCGCTCAGCCAGCGAACCCGCTCAGCCAGCGATCCCGCTCACGAGGCGATCCCGCTCCGGCAGGCCAGCAAATCCGCTCATCCAGCGATCCAGCTTCTCTTGTCGCTTCCCTAGAATGGGCATAAGGAATTCTTTGTTTTATGTTACGATGAATAAGGAGGAATTCACATTTCTTTCATCAGAAACGTCTGCAGAATGTAATGTAACGTTTCCAAATGTGTTTCGTAATCACTTGCTTGAGTGATTCTGTAGCGTTAGTGAAGAAGTTGATTTGACAAAAATACATTTATATGTTTGTTATTGTAAAATCACAGAAAATGGGTTTAACACAAAGTTATTTCTTTAAACAATATCTTAAAATATAAATGTTTGCATTAACGGTCACAATAATAAGTATGTTCATGTAGTTATGCGACAACGGGCTGGTATACATCGTAAATGTACATCGTAATGATCGATTTTGTCCTTTGTGTTCTGATGGTGTTGGTGACGAGTATCATTGTTTATTTATTTGTAATTATGAAATAGTATGCTAAATTAGAAATGTATACATTCCAAACTATCATTGCACATTTGTACATACCCAGATCCGGCAAAAAGGAAAGGTGATTAGTTTCTAAATACGTTAGTGTTAGTAGAGAGTGGGTAACATTTGCTGTGTTTCTGCCATGTGTAAAATTTGCTTTTTAGGTGATGCTTGATCAATTCAATTCAATTCATTTGCTTACTTTCGGCTTGACAGCCAATCGGTTTTGTACTACATGATACAACAAGAGAATAACATATGAAGACAACAACATTGCATAAACTTACACGTTGTAACACACATAATTATATACGTCTGAGCAGAGACTTGCATATATATATATATATACATCTCCGGTCTGAGAAAACTATAAAAATCTAACAAACGATTTAATTTGAACGATAGCGCATTGCAGTGGTGCCGTGCTGGTCGAATGAGAAGGCTGAGCACATTGACTTGTTAACGGTAATCGGAGCCACTGTATAAGCGCATATGTACATGTATAAGCTCTCCTGTGACACTGCGATACATCTTACTGGAAATTTCCTGCGATTCGCAGTAAAGCAGGAAATGTATGTATGTTTGTTACGAGAGTAAGGTACATGATGTAGCGCATGGCGAAGGAAAATGAGTAACACGTGTACAATTGTACACTATTCATACATGTATACTGTATATCTACAAGCTATGAAGCATACAACGATGTCAACTAGCAAAATATGAATGAATTGTATACGTGTACTAGACGTGTATATCACAGAGACTTGAAACAGTCTATATCTTACAAAATATCACGCACGCCAAGAAGTATCGGGGTGCCTCGTTCTTATACCCAGATGACACATAATTCGACGCCATATTTGATGCAATGCCTCGTAGCGTTTCGAAATACACTGGTATAGAACGCCATAGCTACCTTAAGACCAAAGGTCTTATATCATCATGTCACTATGTTATATCATCATGGCGACATAATACTATAACGTGATGCTATAAAATGGTGATATAAAACCTTAAGTCTTTAGGCAGCCACAGGTATGGCGTTCCATACACTGGGATTAAAAGCCTATTTTGTGGCGAAATAGACAGAAATTAAACGCAAGTCACACGTTTGATTTCTGGTTTGGTATAATTTAACAAAACTGTGTATAGTTTGATATTATGAGAGGGAAAGAGGTATGGTCCTTTTCCGCCTATCTTGACCTAGGCCACGTACAGCGATAGTACAGGTGAAATAGCATGTGACCCCAGTGATTCCCACCATACCAAAATAGATCGTTATGGTCCATTGGCGCGCTATGTGTTGTGAACGGATTATGTAGTCAAACAATACCATATGAAATAAAGTTAAATTGACATGTTAAATAGGAATGTTTACACTATTAATCCATATATGCCTGTTGTCAATGCTGCAGTTCTTTTACATTTTACTTGTAATGATACCGAGTAAATAGGTTATAATTTCACTCTTTTTCGTTGTTGTATCCAAATGAAAATGTTGCGTTCTGTGTCACCCGTGTATGTACGTTACTTGGCCACCTCAAGCTGTATGTAGCACAAACATGTCTGAATACGATCTGGACATGAGATTTGAGGTTGTTGAATTTGGCGAATATTGCCGACAAGAAGTCGGAATCCAACAATATAAGTTTGAGTTAAAAAAAAAAATAGTGAAATTGACTCTGAAAATGACCGCTTGGTTAACACAGACTGGTGTAATAATCGGTCAATCACCAATAAATGTACATTAGTTATGTGTTTACCATTTCTTACTCATTACCAAAGAAAGGAACACAGCATCAACATTTTTAAATAAAATTATGTGCCATTTCATTCGCAAATTAATATCCAAATAAACATACCAACAATACAACAGTTCTGGATACTCTGGTTTGTGAGAAAAGACGAACACACGTACAGTAAATGCATGCGTTATATTCTATACAAAACCCGCTTCTAGTAATGAAGGAGACTTAATTCATACATGCCATACCTCCCGGCGTGAGACAAAATCTCCCTTATTTTCAAGTCATTTATTTCCTCCCGGCAGGAGAGCCAAAATTCCCGTATTTTGTAATTCCCTCCGGTATTTTTGCCGACGCCATTTTTGTTTACAATTCAGTCTTTTTCTCGCGAGATTTGGCTAAATTTAGCGATCACGTGATCCATCTGTTCACGTGATCACTCAATCAAAATGGCGCCTGTTTGACACGGCTTTCACACGAAGCTCTGGCTAGTGTAATGTTTGCGCTAGAATATCTATCACCATGAAATAAAGGCAAGTCGTTTACAAACAACTTTAACCCCCTTAGCTAACAGACTTGAATCATGGTTTGTTTTCTTTTAGGACCATACTTTGATGATGATAATTGATACAGAGTCTCAGTCTGGTCAGACGCAAAATCACACGTGTTTTTCATTTACCATGTGTATCGTTGATCAGTGATAGCAAGATGAAATCCGATATTTTCTTTTAGAAAACTATCAAAATTAGCACATCTGTTGGTCGTTACAAAGTGGTCAATCATGGTGTTTACAATGACTGTACAGTCCATGACAGAGACAATATACAAAATCTAGAATGAACGTGATAAGATTTACTGCAGTCTCCTAACATTAACATCTTCCGTTCTCATAATTTCATGTATACACTTGCACACTTGGAATATTTTTATATCTAAATGGTCCAACATAAGGTATCCCACAGGACATTTCATGGTGATTTTTACAACTGATGTGTTCCCTCAGAGTGGATCAAGCTTTCTATTTTTAAGAAAATCCAAACTGATAAATGAATAACTTGCTTGTCTTAATCTTTAGCTACATGTAATTATAATATACCCTTTTCAAATGCTGTTATGCAATATGCATAAAGCTGTGAAACTTTTTGTGTTGCATAAAAAAAATCGGAAAAAAAATTCATATCATCAGAATCTGAATGTATACTTATTGCATTTTTTACCTTATACAACTTTTTGTTGTTTGCATATACAATATGATAAATATCTAAAATAAATACAAATATTCTTTATCACTTTCAAAATTAGTTAATTGCTAAAAAATTGAGTAAAAATGTTGATATTTATGTCGCGCACAAATCTCCCTTATTTTAGGCAAAATTCCCTTAAAATAATCATCAATCTCCCTTATTGGTCTCCCAAAAATATGGCATGTATGTTAATTCAGAAAGTAAAATATTATAATCATCATGATATACAATAGACTAAATCTCTCCCGTATGAATACCAGTGGTGAAGCCTACAACAAACTTCTACATATACAGATTTTATCCCTTATTTTACATGCCATGGTCTCAGGGATTAAGGACGATTTAATGCTTGAGAAAGATATAATTTATATACGATCGTTGTCAGTGAAATTATATAAAAGTGATTCGCAACAATTATAATATAATTGATACTTTCTGTACAGGTATAAAGAATAGGTACTTATTAAAACCATCATTATAGCTCCGTTTTTTATGATAAAAAATTACAATTTATTTCATCGTGACTAATCATAATTAATACTAAAACTTATAAACTCGCAATGATTTTCGTGTATGATTTTTTTTCAAATTTTTTAATTTTTTGCTATTATTTTTTTTTAATTGTGTCATTATTATGAAATGATCGAGAACCTTGTGGTTTTGCTTTCCATTCGTGTCGCAAGTCATATCTTCAATTAAAAAGGGACTTTTAAAAGATGTATAACATGTTCGGAGAATTACGAATTCTAAAGTTTGAATGGGTTAGTATACCGCTAAACAATTACCAGGTGTGAAATTACGGTCCACAAGCTCGTCACACCTGTCACTGCACCACAGGTGTCTGTGATTTCTGGTGTTCTAATCGGCACACGCCGATAATTGCTTGTGAGTTCACGTGTTTGGTTTCTGTGCGCTTCAAAAAAGTCCGAAGACATGCTTTTACAGGTTGTACATAAATTGAGCTTGAATTTTATTAAGAATTGCGTTTATACTATAGGGAATACATTTTCAAGTTGTTGAAATCAAACACATTTTTTTGGAATTCAGTGAGTTTCGTTTTCCTTACAAACGAAAAAATTTGTATCTCAAAGGTTTGTCTATAGAATAATTAACCTAAGTTACCTCATTCATATATATACCCATGATGTTGAAAATTTACTCTATGAATCTTGTCTGGGAGTTACTGATCTTTCGTGGACACGTTTTATCAATTGCGGACAATTACTTACAATCTTGCTGTTTTGGCTAATAAAAAATTCAAAATGATTAGCATTTATTTCACATCTTGTATGAATTGCATTTTAAACTTGTATTACTAGAAGTATTATAACCGAAATCAATACTGGTACATTTGTATGTAACAAACGGTCATGCCCTCATAATAAAGGCTATATGATGTAAGTCGTTATAAACGGCCCGTTATTCAAATGTCATACATCCCATACCGAAATAAAGCACACTAAAGTATACTTTTATGCTACTTTAAGTATACACTTTTTCCTACTTTTTTGAAAAAGTACCAAAAAAGTATACTTTTTTTGTACTTTTCTGGACTTAGAAATTTTTCAGAGTACTTTTTCTGTACTAAATTTGGACTCTGAAATTTCTCAGAGTACTTTTTTTGTACTTTTCTGGACTTAGAAACTTTTCAGGGTACTTTTTCTGTACTTTATTTGGACTCTGAAATTTTTCAGAGTACTTTTTTTGTACTTATTCTGGACTTAGAAATTTTTCAGGGTACTTTTTCTGTACTTTATTTGGACTCTGAAATTTTTCAGAGTACTTTTTTTGTGCTAAAATCTGACTTAGAAATTTTTTGAAAGATTGTGAAAATATGGATGTACTTTTTTCCTACTTTTTTGGGACTTAGAATTTTTCAGCTAATGCCATTGTGCTTTTTTGTACTTATTATGGACTTAGAATATTTTCAGACATTGCGAGGGGTTATAGCATATTAATATTTTCAAAATTAAATCTGACTTTTTCAGTCGACTACAAATCTAAGACTAAAAAAATAATACCCAGGATTAACCACAACAAATATCTATCAAATAAGATACAGAAAATTATCATTTGGTAATATTAAATGTTTTTGATCTCGTTTTTTGTTGTTTTGTTGTTGTCTTTTTTATGTTCTAAAAAATACTTTTCATACTTTGATCAGTACCACAGAAATTTATCTAAAAATAATTAAAATTCAACAATTATTATAAGTATTTCACTTCAATGTACTTTGTTAGTAAGGTTCACACATTTTAACGGTGATTTCTTTGTCACTTTTCGTTTGTATTTTCATATGCATCTCAGAAGTAATAAACTTCACATTGATGAATGTTACTATACGTTCATGTGACGAACGTCAAAACTTAGCTCTATAAAAATTTTGTTCCAGATCGTTCTTTGAAGTTACAGTATTTTGGCTTTAATTATAAACTCTTTAACGGAGTTTAAAACATTTCGTTTATCCAAACGTTAACCTCTACCAGATCGGGGATCACTCTACGAACACACATGTGCCCGTGCCTGTAATACGCTTTTAATTCATTCAAATGAAATTAAAATCACCTGCTCTTTGTCTGCATATCATATACTTGCTGGATATACGTGGTTTTAAGATTACATCTGATAATTGCACCCGAAATCACGTCGTGTTCTGTCAAAATATTCACCGATATACTCATATATAAACATGTGTAATACTGATATAGTCACTCGGACGCTTCTTTGTAAAACGTATATTGAAGTCAAGCGCTGTGATGATCTCGATCTCGATATGGCTTGACTGACAACAAACAGGCATGATCAAGGAACAATATTCCGGTATTTAAATCAGAATTACATCGCATTCATTGAAATGGTGAAAGTGAACACAAAAAGAAAACTTTAATTTGTCTGATATTTATTTAGCAAGATCGTACGATAATTCGGACAACGACACAATGTAGCTGTACTCTAATCTGTTGTAGAATGATCTCGTAGGAGTGTTGTGTGTACAAATAAAATACTCTATTGTATACAAAAATCAAGATCAATACCAAGATCTATCATAAATATTTTAATTGATATAGTAGACGGCTTGAATAACTGCAACACCAAGATCGATCAAAAATATTTCAACTGTTTTAAACTCAACCTTGAAACCTGTGTGTTAAGCTAACAAAGCAGGATATATGCTTAACGTCGTACCGAAAGTTAATTTCACCCGTGGTGTTAATTAATATAAGCGACAGTCGACTGTAATGGCAAATCATACCTAGCTTTATTGTTTATTGGAGTTACCTGTGTACCTCCCGTCTCACCTGTACACATATTGCCCCTCTTAGACTAAGTCTTATGCCCGCGGCGTTAATTATAACAATTTATATTGTCAAGCTTGACTGCCTTTCACTACGATCAGATCACAGGTGCCTACCCCCATTTAAACAAAACATCCGGATTACATAACAGGTACTGACGAGGCTTATACCTGTGTCAGATTACCATCGGTCGGTTCACCTATGACCTCGAGGCCGTGATCTCGTTTGTTTACTTCAGTTTACGGAATCTACCGAGATTTGACGAGTTCGCTTCGTGCGATCATTTTGTGCAATGTGCAAGCTTTAAATGCTGAAGTAGTAATACCAAAAGTATGAAACAATAGAGGTTAAGGAAGTAGAATATAAAAAAACAAGTAATAAAAGAATGAAATCGATACAGTAGATCTCCGACAAAACTTTTTTTTTATCCCATGATGCAACAAACAGCGAGATTTTAGCGGGAAGTCTGATAGCCATGTTTGAATTTCACCGGATGTTTATCTACGGAAGAAACATAAACAAACACGATTTTGATATAGAATAGCCTAAAAACGAAATTCATTTTCTTGCCTAACTGAAGAAGATCGACTATCTGTCAGTAAGTGGCCAAAGAATATCAGCTTTCTTGTTGTTTTTGGCGACAAATGCTCATTTTCACCCGAAAATATCACAGATATCGCGACCAGGTAAGTTTACAATTTTATTATTTAAATCTATTTCGTCTTCTGCACGTTCCTACATCGTTTCACATAATATAGGTGAATAGGGGCCTACACATGTTAATATTAATACTTGATTACTTCGTGTTTCAGGGTTTTCATAATGAATTCATCACCGATTACAGTTTACACGGCCCGAGTTTAATTAACAAAGAACTGCTAGATCCACGTGTGTTTCAATCGTAAGTATTCAATTTACAGATTTCTGCTACCATACGCCTGGGATTTTATAAGCATCCTGATTGAGAACAAGAAAATTTTTATTTCTTTATTGACGAACTTCGACGTAGTTATATTGCATTTTTATTTCTGTCACGTAACGGTAAATTCGTAATATCTTTACTACATATTTCATGCATTTTGACAAATTTCCAATTAATTTTTATGACTTCGTTTTTCTATGGAATTTATTGAAATTTCACTTACATGTAAAGAATTATTTGCTTATTCATCTGATTATATTTACAGAATTTTTTGTAGTTGATTTCAAGAGATATTGCATAAAATTTCAAAAAAATAGCAATGACATTTTTAAGTTAGAATATAAGAACGAAAGTAACGTCACATTTCGGGCAACATGTGTATATCTATTTTAGGGAATATATGTAAAAATATCGGTAAATGAGCTAATAATTGTCTACTATAGTATATATGGAATTTGAAGAAAATACATTCAAAAACGTTACGAAGTCAATAAAATCCATTGAAAATTTGTTGTTGGTCATGATCATGATCAATTCACAAAAAAATGATCTCAAGAAATGGTTGAATAAAAAAATCTGTGTTTTGGAGTATTTTGATAGTTAGTTGCATAATTTAAGATGAAACAAACTGTCAGAGAATTCTGGAGTAGCTTGATTTTTATTAAAGTACTTATCCTTATAATTAAAAGTGTTATGTTGTAGCTTTAAACTTGTATACCTGTGGCTAGCTTTTCTTGATAAAAAGACTTCCAAGCAGACATGCATGTAATAAATGACAGTAAAGTGATCAGGTGCATATATAAGGAAAATTATCTACATTTTATATTGAACAAATTTTCACACTTATTCTAAGTTTTGATATAAAAAATATTTTAAAATTTTCTCTTTCTTCCAACAGATTATGCAGTACATTGTGAAGTGACGGAAAGCTTGAAGATATTGCATTGTGGTTCGAATTGAGGGCAATGATTCGCATAAAGCAAAAAAGGAATGAAGAGAATCAGACATTTTATTTTTCGAATTAACACTTACTTGGATTTGACCAGTTTAAGCAAGCAACATTATGCATATACCATACTTCATTGTATTCAGTATGCATTTATGCATTGTTTTTTATTTACATTTTTTTGTTGTGTTTCCTCAAGAGGAATTATGATTCGACAATTTTTACAAATGTTATTGCCCTTTTTATTTAGAATAGTATATTTTTTTTGTCTGGATCTCCTACATACACATGATATAAAATTGTGTTTTCCTGCTTGAAAAAAATATTAGAATAATTTATCAAAAGTTATTGCCCTTATACATAGATGTCCATCTGTAAATCCTTAACCTCACCCTTAAACAAATTTCGAGCTTATTAGATCAAGACTTTGCTATGGCATGAAATTATACTCAGTGGAATTGTGATTGGATAACTAATCTTGTATTTCAATGTTTGTTTTCACTTGATACAATTGTGCATTTCTCTTAGGAATGGGACTGATGTATGTATTGTTTAAGCATGCAGTATTCTCATTTAAGCTTATCTCCTATATTTTCAGAACTAATTTCCTACACCATTAAATTAAGTCCCTTTTTTTGGTAATTTTTTCCTACTTTTTCAGTACTTTTTTTATACTTTTTCAGTACAAATTTCCTACTTTTTTAGTACTATTTTCCTACTTTTCTAGTACTTTTTTCCTACTTTTCCACTACTTTTTCAGTACTAATTTCCTACCTTATTGGTACTTTTTTCCTACTTTTTCAGTCCTAATTTCCTTCTTTTCAATACCATTTTCCTACTTTTTTGATACTTTTTCAGTACAAATTTCCTACTTTTTTAGTACTATTTTCCTACTTTTCTAGTACTTTTTTCCTACTTTTCCACTACTTTTTCAGTACTAATTTCCTACCTTATTGGTACTTTTTTCCTACTTTTTCAGTACTAATTTCCTGCTTTTTCTGTACCATTTTTATACTTTTTTTGTACTTTTGTACTTTTTTTGTACTTTATGGACTTACCTGTAAAAGTACTAAAAAAGTATAAAAGCACAAAAAAAGTACACCATCAATTTGGCCCTGTGCACTTTATACTATTATTGTACTTTTAATGTACTTTTTCTGTACTATATTTGTGCTTTTTCTGTACTTAATGAAAACAATAAAATGTACTAAAGGTATACTTTTGTTAGACTTTTTTTGTACTTTAGTACTTTTTTTGACTCAATTTGGAACCGTGTTGGAATATCGGTTCCAAATTGAGTCAAAAAAAGCATACTTTTTCTATGCTTTTTTAGTACTTTTTTCCCATACTTTTTTTGTACTTTATTTCGGTGTGGGATGTTACAACGACCCGTTAAAATAAAAAGAATTATTTAAATATACATGTTATATACGACCTGTTATAATAGAAAATAAATAAGATGATACACGTTGTATTTGGCCCGTTATAATAGAAAATTAGTAAGATGTTACATGTTGTATATGGCTCGTTATGAGAGAAAATTAGTGAGATGCTACATGGTATATATGGCCCGTTTAAAAAGAAAATTATATGTCCCTGGTTTCGGTAGCACTTGTTTACTAATTCACAAATATAACTCGGAGAGTTTATTCAGCACTTTCATTTTTGTTGTCTTATTAGCATTAATTACAGGCACGTGTTCACGTTTGTTTCTATATATTTCCTATATGGCGGCTCCGATCGTGTTCAACCTGTGACGTCACAGGTCAGAGGTCACCAAAACGAGGTCTTCAGGTGTGTTTTCGAGAAAAATCGCAATTACTCGGTAATGGGTCGGCCGATTGTTATGCGGTTTTCTGCATTCTTGTTTATTAATCAATACCAATAACATATTTCAATATAATTTTTCGTTCAGGGTACACTCTAACCTATCTTCAATACAATAGGTAGGACGGTAGATATAAAGTTCTCTGACTGCAGTTCAAAGGAACCTTGCAACTTACCTGTGATAAAATTCACAACTTACCTGGCTGTGATCGGGTGACATGTTGACAAACGGTGATGAGTACACAAGCAAATTCACACAAGTTCCTAATAATCTGATATTTATATAATTGTCTGTTGCCAACTTCAGGAGGTATCAAACGCTATTAAATCAGCGTAATATGTCTTTTTATCGAGTAACAATTAAAGAACATAGAATGCCATTTTTTTCAGGAAAAATATGCATAGAAAAAAGGGAGAAAGATTCTACGGTCGGTTTATGTACATGTTTGTGACAATTAAATAAGACACACTTAAAAATCATCTAAACTTTGTCGTAGTAAAAATACTGTCTATCCGGAAACTTTTTGACTGTCTCAACTATGACGGTCAAAACTTTTTTTATTTCATTTTTTTTTCAGCTATGCCAGGCGATATTAGGTAAAATGTATCTTATCTAGATAGTTGTTATTAATATTATTTACAGTATTTACGGCCTGTTACTGTGTCAGATTCCGCTCCAGCACTCGGCTGATTCCGGTATCCTTGGTTTGATGTACAATGTAGGTACGGAATCGGCCGAGATGTGACAAGTGCCGCTCCAGATAACACTTGAGGCATGCGAGATGGAGCAAGTACAATCTCTGTAATATACGTGTACATGTATACACGTCTCTGGTATTTATAAGAATAAATTAACGAAAGGGCCCATAGCTTCATTTATATCTTACACATTTATGCGTGGTATATCCACTAAATTATCGTAGTTACATGTATGTATGATACATCAAAATAAAGAAGACACTTTGTTCTGTCAGTGATGCATTTTATTTGATATACACAGTATTTCATCCATTTGTTGTGACACTATGAAGTCCAATTGTCCAATTGCCATCCGTTATTGCCTTACTTATTCAATTCTGGAGTAAATGTCGTAAAATGCACAGTGCACGGGGTATCAAGACATTTTATCGATGACTGGTGATAGGGCAATATACACTAATACATATAGACTTAGTCTGTTGTCCAATCATTCATATACAATGTGTATATATAAAATCTTTATGTAATTTTCTGGCGGTAAAACTTTTGGCGGTAGGAAGGTGTCGTTGACTTGCACAAATATTAAAAGAGATACACCTGAAATATAGGTTCGTCTGTGTGTATATCATCCGTTTGATAAATAACTAGTCTAGACATTTCTCATAAAATGAAAACATGTTATTAATAGTTTTAAACAATCGGACCCGGGACGTACTTTATACTTACATTTTATATACATACAACATGTATATATTTGTACGTATCTGTTGAAACAAATACATGTATATGATTAATTACAGATAATGGCGTTGTTATGATTGAAGTATTGCGTGTAAAAATGTAAATTGTTTAATTATGTACAGAAGTGTATGTTTAGGTAAAATATCCAAGTTCGTCCTAATTAAAGTAGAATGAAGATCACATAAGTGTACCTCGATATGGATTTATATAGGTTTTGCCTGATGTCCAATCATTTTGACTTTAACGTCTCGTCTATACTGATAGGCTGTATGGCCTAAAGTAAATAAAAAATTGAATCAAATGTGTTGAAATTAAAAATATGGATAAACCTGCTGTATACTGGGTGTTATATGTTCTTAAGAAACCTGTCATAAATGGTTACCTTATTTTTTTTATTTAAACTTATTGTTATTCATAACATACGACAATAACGTATCTTATCAAACGATGAACTGGTGCGTATGTGGCGTATTTAAAATGGGTTCTAACTATTCTGCAACATCCGACTTTGACAAGATTGTATTGGGTTCTGAACGATTTGATTGTGGACATAGGATCAATACATCGATCAGTTGTGTGTACTTTTCTTCGGTAGTAAACATATCTCGTTCTCACTGGAAAATCATAGCTATAAACTTCCAACGTACAGTACATGTACAAGATGTATATAACCGGCGTGTGGGACAACCCTCGCTTGGCAGACGGGATATTCGCAGGAATTACAAGATATTAAAGCTTTCAATTAACTTTTAAAAACATGTACCGTATATATTTTATCAAACTTCGCGATTATGTTCAATGTACAAACATATAATTGTCAATGGAAATAAATACAGAAACAATAATCGGTAATTTCGAACAGCATATTTACAAAATTGTACATTTTATACATGTACAAGTACATGTAATTAAGATCTAAAATATCTTCAAATGCTGTGTGATTTCCGATAAATAATTCTGCCAATAGAACTTTAAAGCACATTTTCCCCCACATATTTCAGAATAATAATTTTGATAATAATATTTCATATTAATTTTGCTGAATAACATATGCATTTAGCTGTTTTTAATCACTCCCTCTTATGAGAAAGATATACAGTCGAACCCGGTTATATTAAAATGCTCGGGGAATGAAAAAATACTTCAAATTAACCGGTTTTCAATATAACCGGGATCCAGTCTTTTGCCGACATATTTCAGTACCGCGCTACGTCAAACAACACACTATTGTTCAATATAGTTGATTTTACTTAGTCAGTATTTACAATCGGTTGCAAAATGATAATAGTTTCACAGTTTATTAAAAATAATGTTAAGTTCGACGGGAGAAGTCTTCGACTGTTGCTTGTTTTTGTTTATGTTGAGTTCGCGGACACACGTGAGAACAGTTTCCGTACATCCGGGCTAATTTCCAAGAAACTACCGTCTGAAATCAGACATGTACGTCGATGATAGATGGATTTTCACGAATTGTTTGAGGGTCGTTGTCAAAATCACTGGTCTGGTTACGTTGTTTTCATTTTCTGTCGAATCCCTAAGAATGGCCTCGTCGTTTGTAATTGTCTCGCGTGTAGTTAAATGAGAGTCGATTTAGATGTATATATGTAGCAGAAGCCAAAATAAGCTGTGTCCCTTGAAGTATATTCATAAACAAATACAGATTCATGCATGCTCATAACGAACGCATTTAATGATTAAAAGTCACAATATATTTGTATTGTGTAAATAAGAATTTCATATTTACCTATCTATTGATCGGACGCACGTACCGTAACGGGCGGTAATTATATAATCTAAGCTAGTCGTGGCGACTTTCAATTTAAGCGGTACATAAACAATGGTTTAGCATTGCCAGGGGCAATAATTTCCTTTCAAATAAAGCGATATTTCAAATAAACCGATTTCAAAATAACCGATGAAACAATACAAAGACAAAGAAGGCATTTGGACGGGGATTTTATTTCACTTCAAATTAAACGATATTTCAATATATCCGATTTCAAATTAAGTGGGTTCGACTGTATATTTTCATCTAGATATTCTTTATGTAAAATGTCATGCTTCAAAAGCTATATGTTGGTAAAATATTATAAGGAACACCAATACCCCAGTTCCCGTCATCATTCATGAACTTACTAAAATATCATCAAAAAATCATAATGAAATCAAACTTTGAATTCTTTAAATGAATGAAAACGGAGAATTTTTAAAATACTATGAAGTTGAAATTCAAATTAATCTGTTAAACCAACAAGGTTTATCAAAACAAGGTTATGAAGAAATTAAGGAACAATTCATAAGCAAATATAGACAAACCAGATTATGCGAAATGCACAAACAGTACGCTCGTTAGATATTTTGATAGGGTAAATATCAATATAGGCAAAAATATTATCTAATGAAAGTGACGGAACACAAGTCCGCTCGAGCGGGTCCGCTACAAGTCCGCTCGAGCGGGCCCGCTACAAGTCCGCTCCAGCGGGTCCGCTACAATCTGCTCGAGCGGGTCCGCTACAAGTCCGCTCGAGAGGGCTTGAGCGGACATGTAGCGGACCCACTGGAAGCCCGCTTAAAGCCCGCTCGAGCCCGCGCCCGAACCCACTCAAGCCCGCTCGAAGCCCGCTGCAAACCCGCTCAAATTCTGAGCGGATGGCTGCGGGGATCAACGCTCTGTGAGCGTTTGAGTTCCAAATCACCCTCCTCGTACTGTATGTCACAATTCACATACATTTCTAATCAAAGTACTGTAAGTACTGAAGACACAGGGGTCAGAGGTGCACATGGTTTTTTTTTGCAGTCATGAGAGAGGTAGGCGGAGCTTATTCTGGGTGTTGTAAGATGTAGTAATGTAATTTGAAAAGTCGAGTACTCTACTTCACCCAAATACTATTTTCGTGACTATGATAATGAAAATAATTGCATTATTTCATGGATTCAAAATGGTTTTTTATATGATAAAATGGTAACTGGCTTATATTGAAAACTAGAAATGGCATTTACACCTCTAGCATATTTAAAGGGGAAGTAACTCCATACTAAATGGATTGTAAGGTTTGCACAAAGGAGTAGGTCCGGTAAGGGCCATAATCGGCCCCAGGAAATGACAAAAACTAATGTTTAACATTCAGCAGAAATGTTAATAGTTTTAGTGAGTTGAAGAGCCATATTTTAAAGATATAACAATTGTTTTGTTAAAAGGATGTGTTATGGTTAAAAATATCGGCTCCTGAAACGCTGTGATGTGCTTATTTTTGCCGTTTCTTGGTAATTTCAGGTAGAAAACTGAAGTTTTGACGGTGGCCGCACGTATGTTACAAAACCATTTTTCAATCATAAAGACACATCAAAATTGTATATCTAATGTGTAAATATCGTTTTGTAACATCCATGCGGCCAAGTCGAAAAAATGAAAATATCGATGTTAAAATAGTGATACCCACATCATGTACTTAAGGAGAAGTAATACTCAAAACGAGTGTTGGGACAAACTATCCGGAAAGACTACGATAAGAAATGTCTACACTCGTTACTCCAGGCGCTGTAGTAAAGCTATGATATCGTAATCATACAAAATTGGTCAGTGTGATTTTATTGTACATATGTATTTTTTATTGAATTATTTTCCAATCGAATATTGTTAATCCGGAAAAACATTTTACCGTTAACCGAGTTATCGTACTGAAATATTCAGTGTCATGTCAAGCGATCGCGGAAATGTAAACGAATCACATCGGCACCTTTCACTCCTGATATCGGTACCCTACTGTACATGTTACAGATATATCATTATATATTAAGAATATATTTAAATAAAAAAGGTGTGAAAAGTACATGGATATGATTTCAACAATATTCTTAGCTTTTAACTTAAATAACCATTCAAAGGTAGCCCAATATCAATAAAAAAAAATTTTAATGTTGAAACTTAACTTAATCGAAATTTCTCAGATTATTTTATGTAGGCTTATATCTTGAATCATAATTTTTTCTGACGCTGGCATTATTTCAAATATTTCTGTGGTCTTTGAGAAATCCATGTGCAGTTTTGATTTCAAAATACATGTACAGAAATGATATCTAATGAGAAGAATCATCCAACAGATTGACACTATTAAAAAATGTAGATTAAATATGATTTTTTTTTTAAATATGTACGGCACATTTTTAAATAATGCACTCTATAAATTTGAATAAAATATATATTAGTCTGTTTATTTTTTCAAACAAAGTATACGTTTTACATATATATATGCATGCAAGTTTAAATTCAGGTTTGTAAAAAATCTTGGTTACATTTAAAAAATAACATCATTTGAAAAATTAACTTTGATGATTGCATAAACCTACTAAATTATTGAAACTTTTTTGATACTTTTCATTTTTTTTTTTAAACTTTTCATTTTCTCAAACTAAAACGTCTTTTTTATTTGATATGGATAATGTTTCTTTGCAGGATGCCTGGAATAGGGCCAAAGCAATACAATTGCATTGCCTGTGGTAAACGGACAAGCCCCCAAGAAAGACGATTTGTTCATTGTGATAGTTACAAGGATTACGGAAAATACCTTGGACTTGATAGTTTTGAAGAAATTGATATAACATGCCAAAAGTGTGTTTTTTTTTAAATATAAAAGGAAAACAGAGAAATCTGAAGCCAAGGTTGTAGTTACTTCTAGTTCCAGTAGGTGTACACAAACTGAAACAGATTATGTTCCTCCATGTGCCAAAAAACTGAGACCTGAAGCGATTTCACCCCTGTGACCTTGAATGTAGGTCAAGGTCATTCATTTGAACAAACTTGGTAGCACTTCACCCCAGCATGCTTAAAGCCTAATATCAAGTCCCTGGGCCTCTTGGTTATTGCGAAGAAGTTGTTTGAAGATTATAGCCTATTTCACCAATGTGACCTTGAATGAAGGTCAAGGTCATTTATTTGAACAAACTTGGTAGCCCTTCACCCCAGCATGCTACAGGCCCAATATCAAGTCCCTGGGCCTCTTGGTTATTGAGAAGAAGTTGTTTGAAGATAACAGCCTATTTGCCCAATGTGACCTTGAATGAAGGTCAAGGTCATTTATTTGAACAAACTTGGTAGCCCTTGATCCCATCATGCTACAGCCTAATATCAAGTCCCTGGGCCTCTTGGTTATTGAGAAGAAGTCGTTTGAAGATTATAGCCTATTTCATCTCTGTGACCTTGAATGAAGGTCAAGGTCATTTATTTGAACAAACTTGGTAGCCCTTCACCCCAGCATGCTACAGGCCCAATATCAAGTCCCTCGGCCTCTTGGTTATTGAGAAGAAGTCGTTTGAAGATTATAGCCTATTTCACCCATGTGACCTTGAATGAAGGTCAAGGTCATTTATTTGAACAAACTTGGTAGCCCTTCACCCCAGCATGCTACAGGCCTAATATCAAGTCCCTGGGCCTCTTGGTTATTGGGAAGAAGTTGTTTGAAGATTACAGCCTATTTGCCCCATGTGACCTTAAATGAAGGCCAAGGTCATTTATTTGAACAAACTTGGTAGCCCTTTACCCCAGCATGCTACAGGCCCAATATCAAGTCCCTGGGCCTCTTGGTTATTGAGAAGAAGTTGTTTGAAGATTACAGCCTATTTGCCCCATGTGACCTTGAATGAAGGTCAAGGTCATTTCTTTGAACAAACTTGGTAGCCCTTGATCCCAGCATGCTACAGCCTAATATCAAGTCCCTGGGCCTCTTGGTTATTGAGAAGAAGTAGTTTGAAGATTATAGCCTATTTCACCTCTGTGACCTTGAATGAAGGTCAAGGTCATTTCTTTGAACAAACTTGGTAGCCCTTCACCCCAGCATGTTACAGGCCCAATATGAAGTTCCTGAGCCTCCTGGTTATTGAGAAGAAGTTGTTTAAATGAAAAAGTTGACGCCGGACGGACGGCCGGACGGACGGAGGGACGGACGGACCACGGACCACGGACGCAGGGCGATTTGAATAGCCGACCATCTGATGATGGTGGGCTAAAAATGAATAATAAAATAAATAAATATACAAGAGGCCCATGGGCCTTAACGGTCACCTGATTTTTGAAATATTTCAGTAAATTTGAATGAAACAATGAATTTCAAAACAAATAAAACAAATGATAGTCAAAAATGTAATTTCCCTATAACTATAGTAAAGTTTATCCCCTCCCATGGGGCAAACGCAAGACCCCAGGGCTAGGAAATTCACAATTATTGTAAAGCACCTTAAGACCCTTCGATCTGTGAAGAGTATTTAATTGTACCTTATTTGGGCTGTAAGAAGAAGATTTTTAAAATTTCTGTTAATTAGACCCTTTTTGGCCCCGCCCATCAGCCCCTGGGGGTCAGTCAGGGCCAACATGTACATACAATCAAACTGTCATCCCATGCTGATAATTCGATACAAGTTAGAATGAATTCCAATACAAATCCAACAAATAATAGTCAAAAATGTGATTTCCCTATATAAACTATAGTAAAGTTTACCCCCTCCCCAGGGGCAACCGTGAGACCCCAGGGTCATGAAATTCACAATTTTGGTAAAGCACCTTAAGATCCTTCCATCTATGAAGAGTATTTGATTCTACCATATCTAAGAGTAGAGAAGAAGATTTTTGAAATTTTTGTCAATTTGACCCGTTTTGGCCCCGCCCACCAGCCCCTGGGGGTCAACTAGGGCCAACATGTACATACCATCAAACTGTCATCCCATGCTGATAATTTGATACAAGTTAGAATGAATTCCAATACAAATCCAACAAATGATAGTCAAAAATGTGATTTCCCTATATAAACTATAGTAAAGTTTACCCCATCCCCAGGGGCAAACATGAGACCCCAGGGTCATGAAATTCACAATTTTGGTAAAGCACCTTAAGACCCTTTCATCTATGAAGAGCGTTTGATTCCATCTTATCTGAGAGTAAAGAAGAAGATTTTTGAAGTTTTAGTCAATTTGACCCTAAATTTGGCCCCGCCCCTCAGGCCCCTGGGGGGTTGGGACCATATAATTCACAATTTTGGTTCACCCTCAGCCATGAAAGCTTCCTGTAAAATTTCATTGAATTTAGTTTAGCAGTTTTTAAGAAGAAGTTGAAAATGTAAATTGTTTACGACGCACGACGGACGACGCACAACGCACGACGAACGACGCACGACAAAAGGCGATTGCAATAGGTCAACTGAGACTTCGTCTCAGGTGACCTAATAAAGTGTGCTCTAAATAAATAAATCTGATAATAAACAAGAGATCCCAGAGGGATCTTGGCGCCCACCATAGAATGATCTTCATACGTTCTATGTCAGATTGATCTTCACCCTACTTTTCCCTTCATTTTACTAATCTGTGCAAAATGAGAAAAATCCCACCAGTACTTTTCAAACAAAGGAATCCTAGCTATATAATAAATTTGAGATTTAGCGATAATGATGTTTGTTTGCCAGATTGTTTTCAGGACAGACTGGTCCCAAAATGCAATCAAGGGATAGGCAGGAACTTACACATCAAATTTTGAACTATCCTTCAAGTACTTCTCAAGAAATGGTGATAACAATTTTCAACTTAAGAACCCAAGATGGCCCCCTGTCAGCATTTTCATTTCCATTTCAGACTCTTAATTTAATGCATAAAACAAGTGACCAATCAGAACCTGTATATGAAGTTTGAAAAATATCCATTCTGTACTTGGAATAACTTCTGCTTGACAAAATGGGTTTTTCTCAGGGTACTCCAAGAGATAGTGATAACAATCTACACGCTTCAAAGGTCAAAATCTAAAATGACTGCATGTCAGCCATTTTGCTCCCAGGGTCAGACTCAAAGTTAAACAAGGATGGATAGTATTGCAACAGCAATACAAAGTCCCCTGCCTGACCCAGGAGTGCAACTATTTATTTCCCACTTTTAAACTACGTGTTATACTGATCATGTCTACCAAGTTTCGTTAAAATCGGAGTAGTACTTGGGGAGGAGTTGTCCGGACAAATCTCAACCAATGAGAAGTCGGCGGCCATTTTGAAAATTGGTTTTTCGAGAAAAAAAAATGTGGGATGCGCAACTACATGTTATACTGATCATGTATACCAAGTTCATTAAAATCGGAGTAGTACTTTAGAAGGAGTTGTCCGGACAACTATTGCGTCACAGACGGACGGACGGACAGAGGGTAAACCTATAGTCCCCCCGTTTTTCAAACGGCAAGGGACTAATTAATAACTTCTCATTTTGATAGGGACGCATGGAAAATCTTTTGCAAAAGATTTGTCCGAGATTTGTAGGACACATTTAACACAACATTCCATACACACTAGCAATTCTAAACCTGTATCATCTCCAAATTATAGACGCACACCAGAACAAATGGGAATAAAAGAAGAAATCACAAAAGACATGTTAGGACAAGGTATTGTAGAGGAGTCTGACAGCTGTTGGCATTCTCCTGTAGTGCTAGTTAAGAAAACGTCAGTGTCATCTAACCAACCAGCAGAATATAGATTCGAGGTAGATTTCAGGAAGCTGAATAAATTGACAGATGATTTACACTACCCTTTACCTCATCTTGATGATATTTTTGATAAAATTGCTGACTCCAAAGCTAAAAAAATTTCAACATTATATTTAGCTAGTGGTTTTTGGCAGATACCATTAGATCCAGAAACCAAACACAAAACTGGATTTATCACGCACCAAGGAGTATTTCAATTCAAACGATTACCATTTGGTTTCAAAAATGCCCCTATGTCTTTCCAAGCATTGATGGGAAGAGTACTTCAAAATATTAATTTCAAGACTGCCTTGGTGTACATTGATGACATTCTCATATTTAGTAGGACATTTGAAGAGCATCTTCAACATTTAGATACAGTGTTCTCAACACCTGCTATGGCAAAACTGACACTAAAACCATCCAAATGTAACTTTGCTGCAAGAGAAGTCAAATATTTAGGCCATGCACTTTCAAAAGAGGGAATCAGTGTAGATTACGCAAAAACAAAGGCTATTTCAGAATTTCCCACACCAAAAACAGCAAAACAAGTTCGATCATTTCTAGGCATGTGTGACTATTACAGAAAATTTGTGAAGAATTTTGCAGCAATAGCAGTACCACTAAATGCACTGTTACATAAAGATGCTAAGTTTATATGGACAGATCAATGTCAAACTTCTTTTAACATCCTAAAACAAAACTTGGTATCTGCACCTATCCTTGTATTTCCCGACTTTCATCGTCCCTTCATTGTTTCAACGGATGCCTCAGACTCTGCCATAGGATACATCTTAGGACAATTAGATGAAACAGGCAAGAGAGAACATGCTATAGCATATGGAGGACGTTCCCTAAACACAGGAGAGAGAAAGTGGCATATCAACGAAAAAGAAGCCTTGGCGTTGGTAGAAGCAGTTAACATGTTTAGGTCATATTTAGAGTCTGCTGCATTCACAGTTTATACTGACAACATTAGTGTCAAGTGGCTACAGGAGTCCAAAAACTTGAATAGTAGGATAGGAAGATGGGCTATGCAACTCCAAGGATACAACTTCCAAATCAAACATAGAGCTGGTAAAAAGAATCAGAATGCAGATGGTCTTTCTAGAAGAGAATATGAAGATCAGCCCCCTCCAGGTACTGAAGATGAACTTCCAGAGGTTCCAGGCATACCTTATACAGCTAAGATTTCCCAAGCTGAAGCTGACCAAAGTCCAGATATGCCAAGGGATTCACCTGCAGCTACAGTGGTTACCTTTGAGTACCAAACAGAAGAGCAGATACAAATGTCAGTATCCCCAGTCACTGCTGATGATAGTGATGAAGATGACGATAATGACGATAATGATGACAAAAATGAATTGTTGTGGGAGATAAAGACCAGACCAACATTGCGACAACTTCAGGAACAATGCCCAGACTTCTGTGACATTATTAAGTACAAAGTCCATGGAATGGTCCCTATGCAAAAAGATTTGGCCAGAAAAGTTGTAGCAGAAAGTTACAATTACGAAATCATTGATAGGATTCTATATCATTTTCATCAGATAAGATACCGTAATGTTCCCAAAGCTGACCGACTTATCAAACAGATAGCCATACCACGCCCGATACGAGACGAAGTCTTGAAAGGTTATCATGACTGTATAATGGCAGGACATCAAGGTCAAGAGAGAACCTATGAAGCCATAAGAACCAAATTTGACCCTGTGACCTTAACCTTTAGTATGTATGTTGACCCTTGTTTATTTCAGACCCACAATTCTTCATAATGTCAAAATGTTTATTAATAAAAAGATCTAAAATTTAACCTTGATATGACCTGATGACACTGACTTTAAGTCAGTTGATTCCTTGTTACATTCAGACCAACTTTGCTCCATAATATCATCACAAAATGTTCATCAGTGAAATGATACAAAATTTGACCTTAACCTTTGATTAAATGACCTTGACATTTGGTAAGTTGACTCTGTTTAATCCTGACCAACATTTTTTCAAAGTGTCATAAAGTGTAATTCATCAGTGAAAAGATACAAAATTTGACTTTAATTTGACCATTGATCCTTCAATCTTGACCTTTGGTCAGTTCACTCTTTGTGTAATTCCAACCAACTTTAATCTAAAATGTCCTAAAATGTTAATTAGTGAAAAGACGGAGAGCACTGTCTATATCAGGTAGTATAACACTGTCTGTATCGGGTAGTATAACGCTGTCTATATCCGGTAGTATAACACTGTCTACATCAGGTAGTATAACACTGTCTATATCAGGAAGTATAACACTGTCTGTATCAGGTAGTATAGCACTGTGTATATCAGGTAGTATAACACTGTCTATATCAGGTAGTATAACACTGTCTATATCAGGTAGTATAACGCTGTCTATATCAGGTAGTATAACACTGTCTATATCAGGTAGTATAACACTGTCTATATCAGGTAGTATAACACTGTCTATATCAGGTAGTATAACACTGTCTATATCAGGTAGTATAACACTGTCTGTATCAGGTAGTATAACACTGTCTATATCAGGTAGTATAACACTGTCTATATCAGGTAGTATAACACTGTCTGTATCAGGTAGTATAACACTGTCTATATCAGGTAGTATAACACTGTCTATATCAGGTAGTATAACACTGTCTATATCAGGTAGTATAACACTGTCTATATCAGGTAGTATAACACTGTCTATATCAGGTAGTATAACACTGTCTGTATCAGGTAGTATAACACTGTCTATATCAGGTAGTATAACACTGTCTATATCAGGTAGTATAACACTGTCTATATCAGGTAGTATAACACTGTCTATATCAGGTAGTATAACACTGTCTGTATCAGGTAGTATAACACTGTCTATATCAGGTAGTATAACACTGTCTATATCAGGTAGTATAACACTGTCTATATCAGGTAGTATAACACTGTCTATATCAGGTAGTATAACACTGTCTATATCAGGTAGTATAACACTGTCTATATCAGGTAGTATAACACTGTCTATATCAGGTAGTATAACACTGTCTATATCAGGTAGTATAACACTGTCTATATCAGGTAGTATAACACTGTCTATATCAGGTAGTATAACACTGTCTATATCAGGTAGTATAACACTGTCTATATCAGGTAGTATAACACTGTCTATATCAGGTAGTATAACACTGTCTTATCAGGTAGTATAACACTGTCTGTATCAGGTAGTATAACACTGTCTATATCAGGTAGTATAACACTGTCTATATCAGGTAGTATAACACTGTCTATATCAGGTAGTATAACACTGTCTATATCAGGTAGTATAACACTGTCTATATCAGGTAGTATAACACTGTCTATATCAGGTAGTATAACACTGTCTATATCAGGTAGTATAACACTGTCTATATCAGGTAGTATAACACTGTCTATATCAGGTAGTATAACACTGTCTATATCAGGTAGTATAACACTGTCTATATCAGGTAGTATAACACTGTCTATATCAGGTAGTATAACACTGTCTATATCAGGTAGTATAACACTGTCTATATCAGGTAGTATAACACTGTCTATATCAGGTAGTATAACACTGTCTATATCAGGTAGTATAACACTGTCTATATCAGGTAGTATAACACTGTCTATATCAGGTAGTATAACACTGTCTATATCAGGTAGTATAACACTGTCTATATCAGGTAGTATAACACTGTCTATATCAGGTAGTATAACACTGTCTATATCAGGTAGTATAACACTGTCTGTATCAGGTAGTATAACACTGTCTATATCAGGTAGTATAACACTGTCTATATCAGGTAGTATAACACTGTCTATATCAGGTAGTATAACACTGTCTATATCAGGTAGTATAACACTGTCTGTATCAGGTAGTATAACACTGTCTGTATCAGGTAGTATAACACTGTCTATATCAGGTAGTATAACACTGTCTATATCAGGTAGTATAACACTGTCTATATCAGGTAGTATAACACTGTCTGTATCAGGTAGTATAACACTGTCTGTATCAGGTAGTATAACACTGTCTATATCAGGTAGTATAACACTGTCTATATCAGGTAGTATAACACTGTCTATATCAGGTAGTATAACACTGTCTATATCAGGTAGTATAACACTGTCTATATCAGGTAGTATAACACTGTCTATATCAGGTAGTATAACACTGTCTATATCAGGTAGTATAACACTGTCTATATCAGGTAGTATAACACTGTCTATATCAGGTAGTATAACACTGTCTATATCAGGTAGTATAACACTGTCTATATCAGGTAGTATAACACTGTCTATATCAGGTAGTATAACACTGTCTATATCAGGTAGTATAACACTGTCTATATCAGGTAGTATAACACTGTCTATATCAGGTAGTATAACACTGTCTGTATCAGGTAGTATAACACTGTCTATATCAGGTAGTATAACACTGTCTATATCAGGTAGTATAACACTGTCTATATCAGGTAGTATAACACTGTCTATATCAGGTAGTATAACACTGTCTATATCAGGTAGTATAACACTGTCTATATCAGGTAGTATAACACTGTCTATATCAGGTAGTATAACACTGTCTATATCAGGTAGTATAACACTGTCTATATCAGGTAGTATAACACTGTCTATATCAGGTAGTATAACACTGTCTATATCAGGTAGTATAACACTGTCTATATCAGGTAGTATAACACTGTCTATATCAGGTAGTATAACACTGTCTATATCAGGTAGTATAACACTGTCTATATCAGGTAGTATAACACTGTCTATATCAGGTAGTATAACACTGTCTATATCAGGTAGTATAACACTGTCTATATCAGGTAGTATAACACTGTCTATATCAGGTAGTATAACACTGTCTATATCAGGTAATATAACACTGTCTATATCAGGTAGTATAACACTGTCTATATCAGGTAGTATAACACTGTCTATATCAGGTAGTATAACACTGTCTATATCAGGTAGTATAACACTGTCTATATCAGGTAGTATAACACTGTCTATATCAGGTAGTATAACACTGTCTATATCAGGTAGTATAACACTGTCTATATCAGGTAGTATAACACTGTCTATATCAGGTAGTATAACACTGTCTATATCAGGTAGTATAACACTGTCTGTATCAGGTAGTATAACACTGTCTATATCAGGTAGTATAACACTGTCTGTATCAGGTAGTATAACACTGTCTATATCAGGTAGTATAACACTGTCTATATCAGGTAGTATAACACTGTCTATATCAGGTAGTATAACACTGTCTATATCAGGTAAGTATAACACTGTCTATATCAGGTAGTATAACACTGTCTATATCAGGTAGTATAACACTGTCTATATCAGGTAGTATAACACTGTCTATATCAGGTAGTATAACACTGTCTATATCAGGTAGTATAACACTGTCTATATCAGGTAGTATAACACTGTCTATATCAGGTAGTATAACACTGTCTAGTATCAGGTAGTATAGCACTGTCTATATCAGGTAGTATAACACTGTCTATATCAGGTAGTATAACACTGTCTATATCAGGTAGTATAACACTGTCTATATCAGGTAGTATAACACTGTCTATATCAGGTAGTATAACACTGTCTATATCAGGTAGTATAACACTGTCTATATCAGGTAGTATAACACTGTCTATATCAGGTAGTATAACACTGTCTATATCAGGTAGTATAACACTGTCTATATCAGGTAGTATAACACTGTCTATATCAGGTAGTATAACACTGTCTATATCAGGTAGTATAACACTGTCTATATCAGGTAGTATAACACTGTCTATATCAGGTAGTATAACACTGTCTATATCAGGTAGTATAACACTGTCTATATCAGGTAGTATAACACTGTCTATATCAGGTAGTATAACACTGTCTGTATCAGGTAGTATAACACTGTCTATATCAGGTAGTATAACACTGTCTATATCAGGTAGTATAACACTGTCTATATCAGGTAGTATAACACTGTCTATATCAGGTAGTATAACACTGTCTGTATCAGGTAGTATAACACTGTCTATATCAGGTAGTATAACACTGTCTGTATCAGGTAGTATAACACTGTCTGTATCAGGTAGTATAACACTGTCTATATCAGGTAGTATAACACTGTCTATATCAGGTAGTATAACACTGTCTATATCAGGTAGTATAACACTGTCTATATCAGGTAGTATAACACTGTCTATATCAGGTAGTATAACACTGTCTATATCAGGTAGTATAACACTGTCTATATCAGGTAGTATAACACTGTCTATATCAGGTAGTATAACACTGTCTATATCAGGTAGTATAACACTGTCTATATCAGGTAGTATAACACTGTCTATATCAGGTAGTATAACACTGTCTATATCAGGTAGTATAACACTGTCTATATCAGGTAGTATAACACTGTCTATATCAGGTAAGTATAACACTGTCTATATCAGGTAAGTATAACACTGTCTATATCAGGTAGTATAACACTGTCTATATCAGGTAGTATAACACTGTCTGTATCAGGTAGTATAACACTGTCTATATCAGGTAGTTATAACACTGTCTATATCAGGTAGTATAACACTGTCTATATCAGGTAGTATAACACTGTCTATATCAGGTAGTATAACACTGTCTATATCAGGTAGTATAACACTGTCTATATCAGGTAGTATAACACTGTCTATATCAGGTAGTATAACACTGTCTATATCAGGTAGTATAACACTGTCTGTATCAGGTAGTATAACACTGTCTATATCAGGTAGTATAACACTGTCTGTATCAGGTAGTATAACACTGTCTATATCAGGTAGTATAACACTGTCTATATCAGGTAGTATAACACTGTCTATATCAGGTAGTATAACACTGTCTATATCAGGTAGTATAACACTGTCTATATCAGGTAGTATAACACTGTCTATATCAGGTAGTATAACACTGTCTATATCAGGTAGTATAACACTGTCTATATCAGGTAGTATAACACTGTCTATATCAGGTAGTATAACACTGTCTATATCAGGTAGTATAACACTGTCTATATCAGGTAGTATAACACTGTCTGTATCAGGTAGTATAACACTGTCTATATCAGGTAGTATAACACTGTCTATATCAGGTAGTATAACACTGTCTATATCAGGTAGTATAACACTGTCTATATCAGGTAGTATAACACTGTCTATATCAGGTAGTATAACACTGTCTATATCAGGTAGTATAACACTGTCTATATCAGGTAGTATAGCACTGTCTATATCAGGTAGTATAACACTGTCTATATCAGGTAGTATAACACTGTCTATATCAGGTAGTATAACACTGTCTATATCAGGTAGTATAACACTGTCTATATCAGGTAGTATAACACTGTCTATATCAGGTAGTATAACACTGTCTATATCAGGTAGTATAACACTGTCTATATCAGGTAGTATAACACTGTCTATATCAGGTAGTATAACACTGTCTATATCAGGTAGTATAACACTGTCTATATCAGGTAGTATAACACTGTCTATATCAGGTAGTATAACACTGTCTATATCAGGTAGTATAACACTGTCTATATCAGGTAGTATAACACTGTCTGTATCAGGTAGTATAACACTGTCTATATCAGGTAGTATAACACTGTCTGTATCAGGTAGTATAACACTGTCTATATCAGGTAGTATAACACTGTCTATATCAGGTAGTATAACACTGTCTATATCAGGTAGTATAACACTGTCTATATCAGGTAGTATAACACTGTCTATATCAGGTAGTATAACACTGTCTATATCAGGTAGTATAACACTGTCTATATCAGGTAGTATAACACTGTCTATATCAGGTAGTATAAAGCTGTCTATATCAGGTAATATAATGCTGTCTATATCAGGTAGTATAACAGCACTGTCTATATCAGGTAATATAACGCTGTCTATATCAGGTAGTATAACACTGTCTATATCAGGTAGTATAACAATGTCTATATCAGGTAGTATAACGCTGTCTATATCAGGTAATATAACGCTGTCTATATCAGGTAGTATAACACTGTCTACAGACCTGCCAACCTTTCAAATTCAAAAATAGTAATTTGGCCCATTTTTGAGCAAAAAAAGAGTAATTCTTAACAATTCTTGCCAAATCTATTGCATCAAAAAGAGTAATTTGCTACTATTTCGAGAGAAAAAAGAGTAACGACCACCACAAAATAGTAAAGATTACTATAAAATAGTAGTAGTTGGCAGGTCTGTGTCTATATCAGGTAGTATAACAATGTCTATAGCAGGTAGTATAACACTGTCTATATCAGGTAGTATAACAATGTCTATAGCAGGTAGTATAACGCTGTCTATATCAGGTAGTATAACACTGTCTGTATCAGGTAGTATAACACTGTCTATATCAGGTAGTATAACACTGTCTGTATCAGGTAGTATAACACTGTCTATATCAGGTAGTATAACACTGTCTATATCAGGTAGTATAACACTGTCTATATCAGGTAGTATAACACTGTCTATATCAGGTAATATAACGTTGTCTATATCAGGTAGTATAACACTGTCTATATCAGGTAGTATAACACTAGTCTATATCAGGTAGTATAACACTGTCTATATCAGGTAGTATAACACTGTCTATATCAGGTAGTATAACACTGTCTATATCAGGTAGTATAACACTGTCTATATCAGGTAGTATAACACTGTCTGTATCAGGTAGTATAACACTGTCTATATCAGGTAGTATAACACTGTCTATATCAGGTAGTATAACACTGTCTATATCAGGTAGTATAACACTGTCTATATCAGGTAGTATAACACTGTCTATATCAGGTAGTATAACACTGTCTGTATCAGGTAGTATAGCACTGTCTATATCAGGTAGTATAACACTGTCTGTATCAGGTAGTATAACACTGTCTATATCAGGTAGTATAACACTGTCAATATCAGGTAGTATAACACTGTCTATATCAGGTAGTATAACACTGTCTATATCAGGTAGTATAACACTGTCTATATCAGGTAGTATAACACTGTCTATATCAGGTAGTATAACACTGTCTATATCAGGTAGTATAACACTGTCTATATCAGGTAGTATAACAGCTGTCTATATCAGGTAGTATAACACTGTCTATATCAGGTAGTATAACACTGTCTATATCAGGTAGTATAACACTGTCTGTATCAGGTAGTATAGCACTGTCTATATCAGGTAAGTATAACACTGTCTATATCAGGTAGTATAACACTGTCTATATCAGGTAGTATAACACTGTCTATATCAGGTAGTATAACACTGTCTATATCAGGTAGTATAACACTGTCTATATCAGGTAGTATAACACTGTCTATATCAGGTAGTATAACGCTGTCTATATCAGGTAGTATAACACTGTCTATATCAGGTAGTATAACACTGTCTGTATCAGGTAGTATAGCACTGTCTATATCAGGTAATATAACGCTGTCTATATCAGGTAGTATAACACTGTCTATATCAGGTAGTATAACAATGTCTATATCAGGTAGTATAACGTTGTCTATATCAGGTAGTATAACACTGTCTATATCAGGTAGTATAACACTGTCTATATCAGGTAGTATAACACTGTCTGTATCAGGTAATATAACACTGTCTATATCAGGTAGTATAACACTGTCTATATCAGGTAGTATAACACTGTCTATATCAGGTAGTATAACACTGTCTATATCAGGTAGTATAACACTGTCTATATCAGGTAGGTATAGCACTGTCTATATCAGGTAGTATAACACTGTCTATATCAGGTAGTATAACACTGTCTATATCAGGTAGTATAACACTGTCTATATCAGGTAGTATAACACTGTCCATATCAGGTAGTATAACACACTCTATATCAGGTAGTCTAACACTGTCTATATCAGGTAGTATAACACTGTCTATATCAGGTAGTATAACACTGGCTATATCAGGTAGTATAACACTGTCTATATCAGGTAGTATGACACTGTCTATATCAAGTAGTATAACACTGTCTATATCAGGTAGTATAACACTGTCTATATCAGGTATTACAACACTGTCTATATCAGGAAGTATAACACTGTCTGTATCAGGTAGTATAGCACTGTGTATATCAGGTAGTATAACACTGTCTGTATCAGGTAGTATAACACTGTCTATATCAGGTAGTATAACACTGTCAATATCAGGTAGTATAACACTGTCTATATCAGGTAGTATATCACTGTCTATATCAGGTAATATAACACTGTCTATATCAGGAAGTATAACACTGTCTATATCAGGTAGTATAACACTGTCTATATCGGGTAGTATAACAATGTCTATATCAGGTAGTATAACACTGTCTATATCAGGTAGTATAACACTGTCTATATCAGGTAGTATAACACTGTCTATATCAGGTAGTATAACACTGTCTGTATCAGGTAGTATAACACTGTCTATATCAGGTAGTATAACACTGTCTATATCAGGTAGTATAACACTGTCTATATCAGGTAGTATAACACTGTCTATATCAGGTAGTATAACACTGTCTATATCAGGTAGTATAACACTGTCTATATCAGGTAGTATAACACTGTCTATATCAGGTAGTATAACACTGTCTATATCAGGTAGTATAACACTGTCTATATCAGGTAGTATAACACTGTCTATATCAGGTAGTATAACACTGTCTATATCAGGTAGTATAACACTGTCTGTATCAGGTAGTATAACACTGTCTGTATCAGGTAGTATAACACTGTCTATATCAGGTAGTATAACACTGTCTATATCAGGTAGTATAACACTGTCTATATCAGGTAGTATAACACTGTCTATATCAGGAAGTATAACACTGTCTATATCAGGTTAGTATAACACTGTCTATATCGGGTAGTATAACAATGTCTATATCAGGTAGTATAAAGCTGTCTATATCAGGTAATATAACGCTGTCTATATCAGGTAGTATAACACTGTCTATATCAGGTAGTATAACACTGTCTATATCCGGTAGTATAACACTGTCTATATCAGGTAGTATAACACTATCTATATCAGGAAGTATAACACTGTCTATATCAGGTAGTATAACACTGTCTATATCAGGTAGTATAACACTGTCTATATCAAGTAGTATAACACTGTCTATATCAGGTAGTATAACACTGTCTATATCAGGTAGTATAACACTGTCTATATCAGGTAGTATAACACTGTCTATATCAGGTATTACAACACTGTCTATATCAGGTAGTATAACACTGTCTATATCAGGTAGTATGACACTGTCTATATCAAGTAGTATAACACTGTCTATATCAGGTAGTATAACACTGTCTATATCAGGTATTACAACACTGTCTATATCAGGTAGTATAACACTGTCTATATCAGGTAGTATAACGCAGTCTATATCAGGTAATATAACACTGTCTATATCAGGTAGTAAAACACTGTCTATATCAGGTATTATAACACTGTCTATATCAGGTATTATAACACTGTCTGTATCAGGTTGTATAGCACTGTCTATATCAGGTAGTATAACACTGTCTATATCAGGTAGTGTATAACACTGTCTATACCAGGTAGTATAACACTGTCTATATCAGGTAGTATAACACTGTCTATATCAGGTGGTATAACACTGTCTATATCAGGTGGTATAACACTGTCTATATCAGGTAGTATAACACTGTCTATATCAGGTAGTATAACACTGTCTGTATCAGGTAATATCACACTGTCTGTATCAGGTAGTATAACACTGTCTATATCAGGTAGTATAACACTGTCTATATCAGGTGGTATAGCACTGTCTATATCAGGTAGTATAACACTGTCTATATCAGGTAGTATAACACTGTCTATATCAGGTAGTATAACACTGTCTATATCAGGTAAGTATAACACTGTCTGTATCAGGTAGTATAACACTGTCTATATCAGGTAGTATAACACTGTCTATATCAGGTAGTATAACACTGTCTATATCAGGTAGTATAACACTGTCTATATCAGGTAGTATAACACTGTCTATATCAGGTAGTATAACAGCTGTCTATATCAGGTAGTATAACACTGTCTATATCAGGTAGTATAACACTGTCTATATCAGGTAGTATAACACTGTCTATATCAGGTAGTATAACACTGTCTATATCAGGTAGTATAACACTGTCTATATCAGGTAGTATAACACTGTCTATATCAGGTAGTATAACACTGTCTATATCAGGTAGTATAACACTGTCTATATCAGGTAGTATATAACACTGTCTATATCAGGTAGTATAACACTGTCTGTATCAGGTAGTATAACACTGTCTATATCAGGTAGTATAACACTGTCTATACCAGGTAGTATAACACTGTCTGTATCCGGTAGTATAATACTGTCTATATCAGGTAGTATAACACTGTCTATATCATGTAGTATAACACTGCCTATATCAGGTAGTATAACACTGTCTATATCAGGGAGTGTATAACACTGTCTATACCAGGTAGTATAACACTGTCTATATCAGGTAGTATAACACTGTCTATATCAGGTAGTATAACACTGTCTATATCAGGTAGTTTAACACTGTCTGTATCAGGTAGTATAACGCTGTCTATATCAGGTAGTATAACACTGTCTATATCAGGTAGTGTATAACACTATCTATATCAGGTAGTATAACACTGTCTATATCAGGTAGTATAACACTGTCTATATCAGGTAGTATAACACTGTCTATATCATGTAGTATAACACTGTCTATATCAGGTAGTATAACACTGCATGTCTATATCAGGTGGTATAACACTGTCTATATCAGGTAGTATAACACTGTCTATATCAGGTAGTATAACACTGTCTGTATCAGGTAGTATAACACTGTCTATATCAGGTAGTATAACACTGTCTATATCAGGTAGTATAACACTGTCTATATCAGGTAGTATAACACTGTCTATATCAGGTAGTATAACACTGTCTATATCAGGTAGTATAGCACTGTCTATATCAGGTAGTATAACACTGTCTATATCAGGTAGTATAACACTGTCTATATCAGGTAGTATAACACTGTCTATATCAGGTAGTATAACACTGTCTATATCAGGTAAGTATAACACTGTCTGTATCAGGTAGTATAACACTGTCTATATCAGGTAGTATAACACTGTCTATATCAGGTAGTATAACACTGTCTATATCAGGTAGTATAACACTGTCTATATCAGGTAGTATAACACTGTCTATATCAGGTAGTATAAGGCTGTCTATATCAGGTAGTATAACACTGTCTATATCAGGTAGTATAACACTGTCTATATCAGGTAGTATAACACTGCCTATATCAGGTAGTATAACACTGTCTATACCAGGTAGTATAACACTGTCTATATCAGGTAGTGTATAACACTGTCTATACCAGGTAGTATAACACTGTCTATATCAGGTAGTATAACACTGTCTATATCAGGTAGTATAACACTGTCTATATCAGGTAGTATTATATAACACTGTCTATATCAGGTAGTATAACACTGTCTTTATCAGGTAGTATAACACTGTCTATATCAGGTAGTATAACACTGTCTATACCAGGTAGTATAACACTGTCTGTATCCGGTAGTATAATACTGTCTATATCAGGTAGTATAACACTGTCTATATCATGTAGTATAACACTGCCTATATCAGGTAGTATAACACTGTCTATATCAGGGAGTGTATAACACTGTCTATACCAGGTAGTATAACACTGTCTATATCAGGTAGTATAACACTGTCTATATCAGGTAGTATAACACTGTCTATATCAGGTAGTTTAACACTGTCTGTATCAGGTAGTATAACGCTGTCTATATCAGGTAGTATAACACTGTCTATATCAGGTAGTGTATAACACTATCTATATCAGGTAGTATAACACTGTCTATATCAGGTAGTATAACACTGTCTATATCAGGTAGTATAACACTGTCTATATCAGGTAGTATAACACTGTGTATATCAGGTAGTATAACACTGTCTATATCAGGTAGTATGACACTGTCTATATCAGGTAATATAACACTGTCTATATCAGGTAATATACCACTGTCTATATCAGGTAGTATAACACTGTCTGCATCAGGTAGTATAACACTGTCTATATCAGGTAGTATAACACTGTCTATATCAGGTAATATAACACTGTCAATATCAGGTAATATACCACTGTCTATATCAGGTAGTATAACACTGTCTATATCATGTAGTATAACACTGTCTATATCAGGTAGTATAACACTGTCTATATCAGGTAGTATAACACTGTCTGTATCAGGTAGTATAACACTGTCTATATCAGGTAGTATAACACTGTCTATATCAGGTAGTATAACACTGTCTGTATCAGGTAGTATAACACTGTCTATATCAGGTAGTATAACACTGTCTATATCAGGTAGTATAACACTGTCTATATCAGGTAGGATAACACTGTCTATATCAGGTAGTATAACACTGTCTGTATCAGGTAGTATAACACTGTCTATATCAGGTAATATAACACTGTCTGTATCAGGTAGTATAACACTGTCTGTATCAGGTAGTATAACACTGTCTGTATCAGGTAGTATAACACTGTCTATATCAGGTAGTATAACACTGTCTATATCAGGTAGTATAACACTGTCTGTATCAGGTAGTATAACACTGTCTGTATCAGGTAGTATAACACTGTCTATATCAGGTAGTATAACACTGTCTATATCAGGTAGTATAACACTGTCTATATCAGGTAGTATAACACTGTCTATATCAGGTAGCATAACACTGTCTATATCAGGTAGTATAACACTGTCTATATCAGGTAGTATAACACTGTCTATATCAGTTAGTATAACACTGTCTATATCAGGTAGTATAACATTGTCTGTATCAGGTAGTATAACAGTGTCTGTATCAGGTAGTATAACACTGTCTGTATCAGGTAGTATAACACTGTCTATATCAGGTAGTATAACACTGTCTATATCATGTAGTATAACACTGTCTATATCAGGTAGTAAAACACTGTCTATATCAGGTAGCATAACACTGTCTATATCATGTAGTATAGCACTGTCTATATCAGGTAGTATAACACTGTCTATATCAGGTAGTATAACACTGTCTATATCAGGTAGTATAACACTGTCTATATCATGTAGTATAACACTGTCTATATCAGGTAGTATAACACGTACTGTCTATATCAGGTAGTTTAACACTGTCTATATCCGGTAGTAAAAAAACTGTCTATATCAGGTAGTATAACACTGTCTATATCAGGTAGTATAACACTGTCTATATCAGGTAGTAAAACACTGTCTATATCAGGTAGCATAACACTGTCTATATCATGTAGTATAGCACTGTCTATATCAGGTAGTATAACACTGTCTATATCAGGTAGTATAACACTGTCTATATCAGGTAGTATAACACTGTCTATATCATGTAGTATAACACTGTCTATATCAGGTAGTATAACACGTACTGTCTATATCAGGTAGTTTAACACTGTCTATATCAGGTAGTATAACACTGTCTATATCAGGTAGTATAACACTGTCTATATCATGTAGTATAACACTGTCTATATCAGGTAGGTTGCTTGTTTTTGTTTATTTTAAGTTCACGGACACACATGAAAACAGTTTCCAGTACATCTGGGCTACTTCGAGGAAACTGCATATACTGTCTGAAATCAGTCTTGTGCATCAGTGACAAAATGTATACATATCCTACTTTAACTCTGCTGGAAAATATTATTTTGTACTATTTTCCTACTATTTTAGAAGAAAAACAGAATTATAAATACATACTGTAGTATGTACTGACATTGAACTTGTATATCTTGTTGACTATTTTTGTTGAAACAAACCACTTCTAGCTAGGATGAATTGATATTAGTTGTATTTGAAAATTGTACTAGAAAAAGATAGCTGTGTTGTGTATGTGATGGAATCATGCTGCAGACCATGCTGGGATCATGCTTCACAGACCATGCTGGGATCATGCTGCGGCCATGCTTCCTTAAAGCATAAATGCAGCATGATCCCAGCATAATTTGCATAATTGAAACATGCTGCAATCATGCTTTAACTAGTAAGAATATATAGTTAGGTAAATTAGGCACCATGCTGCAGCCATGCTTCATTCATGCTGCAATTCCATGCTGCATTCATACTGCATCTATGCTGTGATCATGCTGCAAATTCATAAGGGCACACCCAAGCAACAAGCTGCCCAGCAGCATATAGAGTACCAGAGTGTTCTCATTGAGAGACACACAGGTGCTTGGTGAGAGAACTTGGTGAGAGAATGGTAGAGAATCCTCAAGGACCCGGACCTCGAACAGTGCTGACTTTTTAATGGAAAAATTTTTGAAAAAATACAACTCAACCTAATGGAAGCGTGCTCTTGCCACCCAAGCAATTCTCCGACCAACCATGCAAGAAGATTCAAGTGTGTGAGTACCATTACATTTTGCTTAAATTCTTATATAACATGTGACAAATTTTAGATATTCCTGAATTTTACATTTTAATGTCCATTATTTAGTTTTTTTACTAAAATACATGTGGTTACACTTTGGTCTATTTTTTTTAAATACAACCCATTACATTTTTGTTTTCAAACCCTATATTTTTGAAAATGGGTCATATTAGGAAAATTAACTCTATTTGTAAAAAGAGTGTGTGCAGCAAAATTACAGTTAATTGTGCTAATATATCAAACATCAAGATAGCTAGTACACCATTAGAAGGAAATAAAATAAGGTAGGAAATCAGTCTACACAGGCTTTGGTAGACTCTGGTGCAGATATTTTGTGCATTTCTTTCGATTTCTTGAAGAGGGCATTTCCAAAACAGAAAATTCAAGATAGTGCAAAATTTTCAATTAAAGGTGTTTGTGGAGAAGTACACCCAGTGCTAGGTACAGTAGATATTCCAATTAAATTAAATGGTCTGATTTTAGAACAAACCTTTCATGTTTTTCAAAGACTGCACAACATTATCATTTTAGGCATGGATTTTCTCCAAAACAATAAGGCAGAAATTAGGTTTACAGAAAATGTTTTAACTCTACATGACGGGTTTGCTTCAGTGCCCCTTACTCAGACTAAATCACATTGTGGTATAGCCAAAATAGAGGAAGATGTTACCATTCCTCCTCATACCCAAGCCACGGTTCGAGTAACTATTCCAAAGATCCCTGATGGTGTCACAGTGTATTTAGAACCAGCAGAACATCTCTATGAGACAAAGCTGATAGGAAGCAAGTGTATTTCAAATGTTAACAGCAACCTATAATGGGATATACCAATTTATCAATCCAACAAATACATCAATTTCATTAACAAAACTGACAACCATAGCACACATTTCCAAACTGGCAGATCAAAACATCACTACATTGGTAGATAAAGTTAAGCCAGCACAAGCAAAATCATATCAAAAGTCACCAGCTAGTAGGGAAGAACTTATAGCAATAGCCAAAGATTTAGGAATTTCTTTAGAGGACAGTCAACTTGACGAAATACAAAAAGAACAACTTCTCATTTTGATAGGGACACATAGGAAATCTTTTGCAAAAGATTTGTCCGAGATTGGTTGGACAAATTTAACACAACACACCATACACACTAGCAATTCTAGACCTGTATCATCTCCAAATTATAGACGCACACCAGAGCAAATGAGAATAATAGAAGAAATCACAAAAGACATGTTAGCACAAGGTATTGTAGAGGAGTCTGACAGCTGTTGGCATTCTCCTGTAGTGCTAGTTAAGAAAAAGTCAGTGTCATCTAACCAACCAGCAGAATATAGATTTGCGGTAGATTTCAGGAAGCTGAATACTTTGACAGATGATTTACACTACCCTTTACCTCGTCCTGATGATATTTTTGGTACAATTGCTGACTCCAAAGCTAAAAAATTTTCAACATTAGATTTAGCTAGTGGTTTTTGGCAGATACCATTAGATCCAGAAACCAAACACAAAACTGGATTTATCACGCACCAAGGAGTATTTCAATTCAAACGATTACCATTTGGTTTGAAAAATGCCCCTATGTCTTTCCAAGCATTGATGGGAAGAGTACTCCAAAATATGAATTTCAAGACTGCCTTGGTGTACATTGATGACATTCTCATATTCAGTAGGACATTTGAAGAGCATCTTCAACATTTAGATACAGTGTTCTCAACACTTGCTATGGCAAACCTGACATTAAAACCATCCAAATGTAACTTTGCTGCAAGAGAAGTCAAATATTTAGGCCATACACTTTCAAAAGAGGGAATCGGTGTAGATTACGCAAAAACAAAGGCTATTTCAGAATTTCCCACACCAAAAACAGCAAAACAAGTTCGATCATTTCTAGGCATGTGTAACTATTACAGAAAATTTGTGAAGAATTTTGCAGCAATAGCAGTACCACTAAATGCACTGTTACACAAAGATACTAAGTTTATATGGACAGATCAATGTCAAACTTCTTTTAACATCCTAAAACAAAACTTGGTATCTGCACCTATCCTTGTATTTCCCGACTTTCATCGTCCCTTCATTGTTTCAACGGATGCCTCAGACTCTGCCATAGGATACATCTTAGGACAATTAGATGACACAGCCCTTATGAATTTGCAGCATGATCACAGCATAGATGCAGTATGAATGCAGCATGGAATTGCAGCATGAATGAAGCATGACTGCAGCATGGTGCCTAATTTACCTCACTATATATTCTTACTAGTTAAAGCATGATTGCAGCATGTTTCAATTATGCAAATTATGCTGGGATCATGCTGCATTTATGCTTTAAGGAAGCATGGCCGCAGCATGATCCCAGCATGGTCTGTGAAGCATGATCCCAGCATGGTCTGCAGCATGATGCCAGCATGGTCTGCAGCATGATCCCAGCATGGTCTGCAGCATGATGCCAGCATGGTTTGCAGCATGATCCCAGCATGGTCTGCAGCATGATCCCAGCATGGTCTGCAGCATGATCCCAGCATGTTTCAATTATGCAAATTATGCTGGGATCATGCTTCAATCATGCTTCATGGCAGCATGGTTTACAAAATCAATGAAAATCATGCAATAAAAACTTGAAGAATACTTTTGTATTACATTTTATTTGGTAATTAACATGGTATAAAACTTTTCATACAGGCTGTTTTTTCTAGTTCAAACATTTAAAACTTATCAATGAAATGAGAATGCGACAAAACAAATTTTAATTCTAATTTACCCATGGTACTTATTTTATTTGCCTCTTATATTCTTTTTCTCAAAACTTCCATCACATACACAACACAGCTATCTTTTTCTAGTACAATTTTCAAATACAACTAATATCAATTCATCCTAGCTAGAAGTGGTTTGTTTCAACAAAAATAGTCAGCAAGATATACAAGTTCAATGTCAGTACATACTACAGTATGTATTTATAATTGTTTTTTTTTCTAAAATAGCAGGAAAATAGTACAAAATAATATTTTCCAGCAGAGTTATAGTAGGATATGTATACATTTTGTCACCGATGCACAAGACTGATTTCAGACAGTATACGTAGTTTCCTGGAAGTAGCCCAGATGTACTGGAAACTGTTTTCATGTGTGTCCGTGAACTTAAAATAAACAAAAACAAGCAACAGTCGAAGACTTCTTCTATCGAATTTAACATTATTTCTAATAAACTGTAAAAAGATTATCATAATTTTGGAATCAATTCTAAATACTGACTAAATGAAATGTTGATTGACAATTTGAACAATGGTGTGTTGTTTGATGTAGCACGTACTGTAGTGATAAACTCTGTCACTGTCCCCGGGGATTTCAATACAACCAAGCTTGAGACGACTATATTATATTTTTTGCTAGTACAACAAATAACTGACAAGGATTTTTAGATTATATACATGATTTTTTTTTTGTATATATATTAATGTTTACACTTTTATTATGAAAGGAAATGTTGTATACCTCGACAGAGAACATATCTCGAATAATCTTAATTAATGTGAAACATAAACTTCTTAATTTCTCTTCATTCCTTTCTGCTTTGTGTTAAGTCAATGCCATCAATTTGGACCACAATGCATGCGGTGTTCCTCATTCCAGAATGTACTGCATGAAGACTCAGTCTCTGTTGGAAGAAAGAAAGACTTTTAGAATATTCTTTTATTTCAAAATTAGAATAATTGTCAAGTTTTTGAAGATAATGTATGTATTTAACTTATGTACTTTTCATGATCACTTTGCTATCATTTTCATTATGTTTGCTTTGGAAGCCTTTTTATCAAGAAAATTTAAGCCAGCCACACAAAGCTACAAAATAAAACTTGCCAGGATGACTTAATTATTAATTAAATCAAGCTACTCCCGAATTCTCCATCAGTTCATATCAATGTGAAACTGCAATATACTATACATAAAACAATGTTACTTACTTATAATTCATCTTAATTCACCTATTTCATTTAATCGTTTCAATTTAATGCAATAATCTGCAAACATCGATCCTCAAAAGAATGTGGAGGTAAAGATCTTTCACGAAAGGTTTCATTATCCAAAACACAAATTTTCCTCACCATTGTTTGTGAATACGTATGTACGTCATAATCATAACAAGGGTTGTGTGAGTGGGGAAAAAATGCAATTTAAGTCGGGCCGAAGATCGTTAATAATAAATTAATAAAATTGAAAACTTACGATTGTAACACATGGATCGGTACTGCGTTTCCTTCGGCCGTGTAATCTGTGATTAATTAATCATCAAAACCCTGGAAAATAAATAATTAGGTATTATTGATATGAATAGATCTATATCAAATTCATCGTCGTATAATGTGAAACGATGTCAGAACGTGAAGAAGATTATATAATAAAAACTTACCCTGTCTCGTAACGATGTTTGTCGGTAAAAATATGCATCGGTCGTCAAAAACAACGAGAAAGCTGATATTCATTCGTCGGTAACTTGAAGTAAGTCGATCTTCTTCAGTAAGACGGGAAACAAACTTCGTTTTTAGACTATCGTCGTGTTTGTTTATACTTTTCTTCTGGAAATAAACATCCGGTGAATTCAAACATGGCTATCAGACTTCCCGCTAAACTCGTGTGTGTTGCATCATGGGATAAATATTTTACTGCCAGAGTTTAACACGATTCATTTTTACTTGTGCGTGTTTTTTATTCTAAATCATAAACTTCTATTGTGTCATACTTTTAAGATAAATATTACAGTATTTAATACTTGCATCGTGCACATTTAGATCGCACGAGCTCAAGGAGCACTCTCGTCACATCTCGAGAGCAAGGTAAACAAACGAGGTCATAGGTGAACCGAACGATAAACATGTAATCTGACCAGAGGTTTTGGCCTCGTCTGTCATACGCCTATTGTTTAATATGGATGTATTTTCAGACGAGGAACCGACCAATGCACGTTTTCTTTTTACGTTCACGATTTCAAATAATTCATATTAAAGTACGGGAATATCGTCTGTTGTTAGTAAACTCATGTCGAGGTCGAGATCATCACAGCGCTTAACTTCAATATACGTTTTACACGGAAGCGTCCGAGTGACAACACAAGTTCGACACATGTTTATTGGAGTTTATAGCGATGAATGTTGTGTCAAACACGACGTGATTTCGTATGCTATTATCAGATGTAATCTTAACACCGCATATATCCAGAAAGTATGCGATACAAAGACAAAGAGCAGGTGATTTTAATCTTATTTGATTGAATTAAAAGCGATATTCCAAGCACATGTGTAACTGTTGGTAGCTATATAGAGTGACCCCGATTTTGTTTTGGCGAACATGTTACATGTATGGCTACCTGGTAGTAAGCTGGTGCATGGTAAATGGCAACGTCTTGGTTTATGTCAGTGTTTGGATAAAGTGACTGATTCTTTCTCCGATAAAAAGTGTATAATCGAAGCAAAAGTCAATATTCTGGTTCTTCAAAAAACGATCTAAACTCTGAAAATTTGAATGAAATTTTTATAGGGATGAGTTTTAAGTCGTCACACGAATGTACTAACTTGCAACATTCATCAATGTTTAAGTTAATTCCTTCTGAGATAGAACTACAAGTGAAAGCTGACAAAATATCACATTTAAAAGCTGTGAACCGTTATACTAACAAAGAACATACTTATAAACGAAATACTTAATTAAAATAATTGTTATTGAATTTTAAATAAATATGTGTGGTATTGATCAAGTATAAAAAGGAAATTCTGCAACACAAACATGTTTTTAAAAATTAGTTTGTTATCACCATTGATACCTGGAAATTTTCTATATTTTATTTAAAATTTAAAAAAAAGATACTAAAATATCTAATACCAACTTTTGTTAATTTTCTGTATCTTATTTTATTAATTAATAATTGTTTAGGTTAATCTTGGTACCTGGGAAATTTGGTCCTAGATTTTGGATCCTCGCTTGGACCTACATTTCGCCCACAGAAATTTTGTGATGTCCGAACAAAGGAATGCCCTTTTAAGCTAATACAGAATGGCCGAGCATATACACATTTCAACTTAAACAATTCATGTTAATACATGAAAGAATGGTGCAGTTCATTAAATTAACTAAGTTAATACAGCATAATTGCAGCATGGTACAGTTTGTATCTAAAATGGCAAAGTTAATACAGCATGGTTGCAGCATGGTACAGATCCTATCTAAAATGCCAAAGTTATTGCAGCATGGTTGCAGCATGATGCATTTCATATGATAAATTTACTAAGTCCACACAGCATGATTGCAGCATGATATAATTTGATATCCAAACTGGCGAAGTTATTGCAGCATGGTTGCAGCATGGTACATATCCTGTCTAAAATGACAAAGTTATTGCAGCATGGTTGCAGCATGATACAGTGCATATGATAAATTAACTAAGTCGACAAAGCATGATTGCAGCATGATAGAGTTCAGATATTCAATTACCTCAATTTTTAAAGCATGGTTGCAGTACATGCTGTACAGAAGCATGGTACCATGCTGCTATGCAGCACATGCTGCAATCATGCTGTGAAACTAGCAGCATGATGCCAGCATAAAAGCAGCATGATTGCAGCATATGCTGCATTGCAGTCCATGCTGCAAATTGATAAGGGAGGCAAGAGAGAACATGCTATAGCATATGGAGGACGTTCCCTAAACACAGGAGAGAGAAAGTGGCATATCAACGAAAAAGAAGCCTTGGCATTGGTAGAAGCAGTTAACATGTTTAGGCCATATTTAGAGTCTGCTGCATTCACAGTTTATACTGACAACATCAGTGTCAAGTGGCTACAGGATTCCAAAAACTTGAATAGTAGGATAGGAAGATGGGCTATGCAACTCCAAGGATACAACTTCCAAATCAAACATAAAGCTGGTAAAAAGAACCAGAATGCAGATGGTCTTTCCAGAAGAGAATATGAAGATCAGCCCCCTCCAGGTACTGAAGATGAACTTCCAGAGGTTCCAGGCATACCTTATACAGCTAAGATTTCCCAAGCTGAAGCTGACCAAAGTCGAGATATGCCAAGGGATTCACCTGCAGCTACAGTGGTTACCTTTGAGTACCAAACAGAAGAGCAGATACACATGTCAGTATCCCCAGTCACTGCTGATGATAGTGATGAAGATGATGATAATGATGACAAAAATGAATTGTTGTGGGAGATAAAGACCAGACCAACATTGCGACAACTTCAGGAACAATGCCCAGACTTCTGTGACATTATTACCCTTATCACGCTTATCACGGCATATGCCGTGCTCACAAAACTGTCCCGTACTGCTAATCACGGCATATGCCGTTTGTTTGTAGCCTCTAGAATGTACCACCTCACTACAGTTACTGGTAACAGATACCCGGAACACATCTGGATTTATCTCTATCTACTAAAGCATGAATCTGAGTCTGATTTGCGTTTGTTATTTATGGGGGGTTTATATATATAAAGTAAAACTTTCAAGATAATAACTGATAACAGAGCCGGTGATGAGTGAGCACATTGTCGCTGCAAAACATGGCGGACTCTTCGGACATGTCGGAAGGTTAGGCTGATAACTTTGATGATATTATGAATATGATAATAAACTCTGATAGAGAATCTGAGGAATTTGAAGGGGTTGATCCCCTCGATGTTGTTAATGCACATTTGGTGGAAGATCGGCAGGTTGAAATGGTCCAATCTGCAAGGGATCGAGACCTTGTCGAGGATACCCATACCAAAAAAAGGTACAAAAAAGTTATACTTTTTTAGGTACAAAAAAGTTATAACTTTTGATGCTAGATTGGAACCATGTTTAAACAGCGGTTCCAATCTAGTACTAAAAAGTTATAACTTTTGATAACTTTTCTGTACCTAAAAAAAGTTATAACTTTTATTAGGTACAAAAAAGGTATAAAAAAGGTATAAAAAAGGTACAAAAAAGGTATAAAAAGTTACATTTCACACAAAAATAGGTATAATTTAGGTACTAAAAAGTTAAAAAAAAGTTATAACTTTTTCTAGGTACTAAAAAGGTACAAAAAAGTTATAACTTTTTCTAGGTACTAAAAAGGTACAGAAAAGGTATGAAAAAGGTACAAAAAAGTTATAACTTTTTCTAGGTACTAAAAAGTTAAAAAAAAGTTATAACTTTTTCTAGGTACTATAAAGGTATGAAAAAGGTACAAAAAAGTTATAACTTTTTCTAGGTACTAAAAAGTTACAAAAAAGGTACTAAAAAGGTATGAAAAAGGTACTGAAAAGGTACAAAAAAGGTATAGAAAAGTTACAGAAAAAGTATGGAAAAGGTACAGAAAAATATAAAAGATTTTGCTTCAGAATGTTTTTTTATCCAGAAATATACTTATTAAATACATGTCTTCTAGACCAATGAATTACTATTCATAAAACATAACGGAAATCTCCTTTCACTTTGCACATTTTCTTGAAAAACTAACAAAAGCACTATTTTTCGTCCTCATGGAAAGCTTTATTTCGAATAACAGACTCCTTCCATGGATGAACGCAGCAGTCATGTACTATTACACTGTCATACTCCTGCTCCTGTACAAGGCATTATCCACTATGTTTCTTTAGTATATATTATAACTACCGTTTAATGTAAACATAAAACCAACATGTCATCAAGAATTAAGTATTTTTACTGCATAACACAGCACTCTAACTGGACTGTTATTAATACACATTGTATTGTATACTATATAAAATGTGTTAGCTGTTTGAGGCATTGTTACACAGGAAAGAAAAAAGTCTGAAATAATGTAAATGTTCCTCTTCTGGGATCCTTTCCTTGAGATTTGACTGACAATACTGCAAGAACACTGATTTTTCCAGGAGCTGATCAGGGTTCTTCTTGGGATTGACACTCTATAGTCCATCAAAAAGAAAAGAAAACAAAACAGTTAGTGATCTATTTACATATTGTAATGCTGGTTTCGGTGTAATAACTTAATAACTAGGACAGGCTGAGAGTTAATTGGTTTATTATAATTTATTAACTAGAACACTGAAAATTTAAAGGACCCCATCAATTTCATCATGAGGCAATAAATAATATATATCTCCCATAATCATCAAGAACCCATCTGCCTAAATCACCGAGTAATATTGGTTGGAATTATATTGAAACAAAATCTGACCTTGGCCTTTGACCAAGTGACCTTGACCTTTGGTCAGTTGACTCCATGCATTATTATAATGTTTAATTCTGACCAACTTTGCTTTAGCCTTGAAACAAAATATTCAATCAGTGAAAAAACGCAAAATTTGACCTTGACCTTGTCAGTTTACACCTAGTTTAATTCCAACTAAATTTGCTTCATCATGCCAAAACAAAATATTGATGAAAAGAAAAAAAAATTACCTGGACCTTTCAATCTAATGACCTTCATGAGCTTTGACCCTGGGTTTTGACATAATTTTGTGAACTGTACCTGGCCCATTTCGTGTAAATTTGTCAATAAATTCTAGAATTATTAGACAGCAGCAAAAGTAGAGGGCTGGGAGACATAAGTAATTACTATAGGCTAACAAACACAACTTATCATGTCAAATCAAAAAGAAGATACCCCCAGAGAGATCATGTAATTGTATGATTATTATATAAATATCAATTTTATATATATCATATATACAAGACTGTTCTTTAGCCTAAGAAGGAAGAGAAAAGTGATTCCCAAATAAGGAATCACTTTTCTCTTCTTCTAGATCTTATTAATTTGAAAACAGAAGCCTAAAATGTTTCTTTTGAATAAGATCCATAAATAACTTTCTGAGAAACTTCAAAATTATAAAATTCAAAATGACAGCCTGTCAGCCATCTTGCATTGCATACAAGCTAATATATTGGGGGCGGGGATGATCAACTTAAAAGGGAAACTGATGGTGAGAGTAATCAATGTGTGTTAATTCAGCAATAAAACATTTTAAATGAATTCACATAAAATAAAAGAAGAAAGATTCTTCTAAAATTTTCCAATGGTCTATGTATAATAAATAAAATGTGCTAAAATTGTATATAGATTTTACTTTGTAGATCTATTTTAAATACGTATACTTTGACAAATTTTCAATTAGGACTTTATTTTATTGGATTTCCTTGAAATTTCACGCACACAACAAGTAACAATCCCTCTCATTTCTATATATATTTAATTTACCGTAGCCGATTCCGTAGATATTAATTGCATGTTAATTACATTTAAAAAAAATAGTGTTGTGCGTATAATTAGGAATAAAGAACAAAATGTTCGTACTTACCATAAATTATGGTGCATATATTCGTCTATTTCAGTAAAAAATAGTAACAAATGTACGGGAAAACATGAAAAAAATTATCAGGTAAAATAGCTGACGAATTATTGCCTACCCCAATATATAGTGGATCGAATTTCAAGAAAATCCATTGAAAAACGAAGTATATTATATATACTTTGGGACGTTCATACCAAACGCCATAAACGAAAAACGTGTATGGCCACATATATGTGTGAATCCATTTTAAATATATCATAATATTGACCCTGAATGTGAAGGTGAAGGATTAAAAAATAATCACTTGGCAAGCAAATTAAACTTACGATTGAAAGATGCAACATTTATAAATCGGCTGTGCGTAGGGGGCGGGTGGTCCGAGGATCATGAATGCTGGTGAATTTAGTCCTGAAACATGAAGTATTTCATATGAACATATTCACTCAATGTTGTTTAATGTATGACGATCGCGAGAGCGACAAAATCTGCGATTCGAAGACAAATTAGAACATAACTTACCCTGATTTCATGTTGTCCGATAATTCAGTGTTTGCCGGTGAAAGGGGTATCATAAGTCGCCAAAAGCTAGACGAAATTTGATATTCTGTTCCCAGTTTGTCGATTGTATTCCGTGAGTGGGGAAATTAAATGTCGCCAATATATATCGTACTGTATATATATAACGTGATTTTGTTCTAGGTCTAAGCTTTCATCACGTTTCCGTAAACAAACAAAATGGCCGCCGCTTGTAATACAAATCTCCCGCTAAACTGAAGGGAGCGCCGCCTGGCGGTGGGTATACATGTGTATAGTAGGGCCAAGTGAACGAAGAAGAAAAATGTCGAATAAAGTTATTAGGCCGCCTACGATATCATGAGAAATCCTATCGATATTATTATATATATATATTTTAGTTGTTGTTATATATTTTTATTTAATTATTATTATGATTACTGCAACATCGTACTCTTTCACAGTGCACATGATGGCACACATGCATAAGTGTCTGTACAGAGAAACTAACGTGTCATATGTTCTGTTATATTCTTGATACCGATAATATTGTGCACAGGTGAGATACCCAGGTAAACTGGCCAATGCAACAAATCATAGGCAGTCAGGCATGACAACGATGTAACTAATTAATTAACGCCCCAGGACACCGCTATGTCAGCAGGTGAACTGGACACTCCTCAGGTACACAGGTATTTACAAAATTCAATGAGTTCGGTACAGTAGACTGTCGCTAATTATATTCTAATTGATGCCCCGAGTATGAGGTCTTCGGTGATCAGCTTGTATCTGACGGGGTCGGTTAACTTTTGGTGCGTGGTCCCACTTTTCGTGAGGTAGCCTACACACATGATGTGCACGTTTCAGTAACATCACTAACTAGGCTACTGTAATGCTACGAGATCAATTCTCCTGCAGATGTCCTTTGTGAATAATCTGACGATCTGGCTTATAGATATATGACCAATTGATTGTTTTGTTTAATGTGTTCACTGACAAAACATCGTGTGCGCTGTTTTCAGATTAAAATGTTTATTGCAATTTACGTCATATCGAGATCATAAAAACGCTTTACTTATATGGAGTTAAATCAAAGCGTCTGAGAGTTTGGACGATCAAAATGACACAAGTGTTACACACGTGTGTTTATTTACCGCTGGAGTTTGTGTCCAATGCGGCATAATTGTGCATGCTACTACAAGATTAATGTCAAAAGCGCAAACATCCAGAAAATATGCGATGCACTGACAAAGACCATGCTATATTAATCCCATTGGGATGAATGAAGCTTGGGTTTTCCGGAAAATATTTTTGTGGGTGAGCGACCCATCGTCCCACGTGAAGTAAATTATATCATCATGTTCTATGTACGTACGTTTATGAACGTCTGTGTTGGGATATAACGAACTGCTTATCTTTTATAACAACTGAGTTTGTTCATGTCGTGACTTATCAATGCTAAGTTGTAATTATTCACGTCCTCTGAGCAATGATTGGTCCTCTGAGATAAAAAGATAAACTTAAAAAAAAACTGCCCCCCCCCCCAAAAAAAACGCATTTCAAGGGTGTGAATATTGTACTAAAAATGCAATAAATTAAAAGTGAATACCTTTTTAGCCCACCATCATCAGATGGTGGGCTATTCAAATCGCCCTGCGTCCGTGGTCCGTGGTCCGTCCGTCCGTCCGTCCGTAAACAATTCTTGTTATCGCTATTTCTGAGAAAGTACTAAAGGGATCTTTCTCAAATTTCATATGTAGGTTCTCCTTGGTGCCTAGTTATGCATATTGCATTTTGGGACCGATCGGATTACAACATGGCCGACAGGCAGCCATCTTGGATTTTGTCAATTGAAGTTTGTTATCGCTATTTCTGAGAAAGTACTAAAGGGATCTTTCTCAAATTTCATATGTAGGTTCCCCTTGGTGCCTAGTTATGCATATTGCATTTTGGGACCGATCGGGAAACAACATGGCTGACAGGCAGCCATCTTGGATTTTGACAATTGAAGTTTGTTATCGCTATTTCTGAGGAAGTACTGAAGAGATCTTTCTCAAATTTCATATGTAGGTTCCCATTGGTGCCTAGTTATGCATATCGTATTTTGGAACCGATCGGAAAACAACATGGCCGACAGGCAGCCATCTTGGAATTTGACAATTGAAGTTTGTTATCAATATTTCTTAGAAAGTACTGAAGGGATCTTTCTCAAATTTCATATGTAGGTTCCCCTTGGTGCCTAGTTATGCATATTACATTTTGGGACCGATCGGAAAACAACATGGCCGACAGGCAGCCATCTTGGATTTTAACAATTGAAGTTTGTTATCGCTTTTTCTGAGGAAGTACTGAAGAGATCTTTCTCAAATTTCATATGTAGGTTCCCATTGGTGCTTAGTTATGCATATCGTATTTTGGAACCGATCAGAAAACAAGATGGCCGACAGGCAGCCATCTTGGATTTTGACAATTGAAGTTTGGTATCGCTATTTCTGAGAAAGTACTAAAGGGATCTTTCTCAAATTTCTTATGTAGGTTCCCCTTGGTGCCTAGTTATGCATATCGTATTTTGGGACCGATCGGAAAACAACATGGCCGACAGGCAGCCATCTTGGTTTTTGACAATTGAAGTTTGGTATCGCTATTTCTGAGAAAGTACTGAAGGGATCTTTCTCAAATTTCATATGTAGGTTCCCCTTGGTGCCTTGTTATGCATATTGCATTTTGGGACCGATCACCAAATAACATGGCCGACAGGCAGCCATCTTGGATTTTAACAATTGAAGTTTGTTATCGCTTTTTCTGAGGAAGTACTGAAGAGATCTTTCTCAAATTTCATATGTAGGTTCCCCTTGGTGCTTAGTTATGCATATCGCATTTTGGAACCGATCAGAAAACAACATGGGCGACAGGCAGCCATCTTGGATTTTGACAATTGAAGTTTGTTATCGCTATTTCTGAGAAAGTACTAAAGGGATCTTTCTCAAATGTCGTATGTAGGTTCCCTTGGTGCCTAGTTATGCATATCGCATTTTGGAACCGATCGGAAAGCAAGATGGCCGACAGGCAGCCATCTTGGATTTTGACAATTGAAGTTTGGTATCGAGATTTCTCAGAAAGAACTGAAGGAATCTTTCTCAATTTTCATATGTAGGTTCTCCTTGGTCCGTCGTATTGCATTTTTGGACCAATCTGAAAACATTGTCGACAGACAACCATTATAGCCAAATCTCAAATTTCATATATAAGTTTCCCTTGTTTAAAAAGCACTGGAGGGATGTTTCTCAATTTATACAGATTAGTAAGAGGAAGGGAAAAAAAGAGAAAAGATCAATCTAACATGGAACCTATTAAGATCATTCAATGGTGGGCGCCAAGATCCCTCTGGGATCTCTTGTTTAATTTTAAATCTATATGTATGTTATTTATCAAAATATTTTTGATGCCTCTCTGGAATGAAAAATTTATCTATGCATGGACAATTCAACACACATTTCGGATTCCAATCACCTGTTACCTAGCTTACCTGTCGTTGAGGTCTTCTAAAGGCGATTCGCCTCTCTGACCCATCACAAATTCCCTACAGTTCACTGATAATTGTATTTTAATCAATTGTATGTACATTATTAAATTAAGATTTCCATTTAAATGGGGATTGAGCTTATATTGATTGAATTACCTGTAATAGAATTTCACTGTCACTGTCTTGTATAATTATTTGTGATTACATTTACAGTAATTATTATGTCTCATAAGCAAACATAAGATTTATTTAGTAATCTTATGGTTGTCCAGAAAAGATACAGACAAGTTTTGCTAAAAATAATCAGTCTTTTAAGATGTTGTCAATATTTTCTAAGTCCAGAAAAGGTACAAAAAAGTTATACCCGAAATTTTCAAAGTCCAGAAAAGGTACAAAAAAGTTATACATGCAATTTTCTAAGTCCAGCAAAGTTTTGCTAAAATTAATCAATCTTTTCAGATGTTGTAAATATTTTCTAAGTCCAGAAAAGGTACAAAAAAGTTATACCTCAAATTTTCAAAGTCCAGAAAAGGTACAAAAAAGTTATACCTCAAATTTTCTAAGTCCAGAAAAGTTACACAAAGTTATACCTGAAATTTTCTAAGTCCAGAAAAGGTACAAAAAAGTTATACCTGAAATTTTCTAAGTCTAGAAAGGTACAAAAAAGTTACATCTAAAATTGTCTAAGTCCAAAAAAGTTATCAAAAGTTACATTCATTAATTCTAAGTTTTCAAAAAGGTACAAAAAAGTTATAACTTTTTTGTACCTTTTGAAAAAGGTACAGAAAAGGTACTAAAAAGGTACTAAAAAGTTATAACTTTTTATACCTTTTTTTGGTATGGGTAATGAGATGGGGTGGGAGAGGGAAGATCACGTACCGATAACAGCCCCTATCTAGTCAGGAATCATAAACATGTGATATACAATGGTTGTGTAAATAAGTTCATTATAGAAGATTGAATGAAGTGACCAACTGACTTGTGATAAAATACACAAAAAACAAGGCAATGTACAAGCGTTTATTTCAATTAGTATACCTTTAATTGCAAATTAATTTTACCTGTAAAAAAGGTGCTATTTTAGCAGGTAATATACAACTATCAATGAATTGTGTTAATTTTCAAGAAATGTGTTATGACTGTAATGATATATCCAATAATTAAATTGTTACAAGTCATCTTAAAGTCTACATTTTTTTTCTTTCCTGTTAATTAACTTTACCTGCCTGTACAGGTAAAAAGGATCATCTTACCTCATCAAAATTTACACAGGTGGAAAGAGCAGGATCTGATAAACAATTTTCTTACGTAACATTTTCCGTTGTGAAAACAAATAAAAAAGTTATTACAGATTGAAACTCATACATGACGGATTTAGTACTTGGGCAAAAAGAATGCAGCGGCCAGGCTTATACTATAGTAATATTGCACAGCGTGGTAAGGGTTAAGTACAAAGTCCATGGAATGGTCCCTATGCAAAATGATTTGGCCAGAAAAGTTGTAGCAGAAAGTTACAATTACGAAATCATTGATGGGATTCTATATCATTTTCATCAGAGAAGATACCGTAATGTTCCCAAAGCTGACCGACTTATCAAACAGATAGCCATACCAAGCCCGATACGAGACGAAGTTTTGAAAGGTTATCATGACTGTATAATGGCAGGACATCAAGGTCAAGAGAGAACCTATGAAGCCATAAGAACCAAATACTTTTGGCCCAAGATGTACCAAGAAATCAAGCTTTATGTGCAATCATGTACCCTTTGCCAACAAACCAAGCGGGATGTTCATGGAAAACCAGTTCCACTACAACCCTTACCTGTTGATGAAGTTTTCGGACGATGGCATATGGATATTCTTGGAGGTTTACCTACCACCAAAGATGGATACAAATACATCCTACTTGTGGTTGATAGTGCATCAAAATGGAGTGAAGCCTTGCCAATGAAGACACAAAGCGCAACAGAAACAGCCAACATTCTGTTTAGAGAAATATTCACCAGGTATGGAGCACCTCGAGCCCTAGTGTCTGACAGAGGACAGAACTTTATGTCAACATTAGTCCAAGCCTTAAGTGAGATGTTCCAGATAAAGCGTGTCTACACAAGTTCATACCACCCCCAAACTAATGCTGTGTGTGAAAGGATGAATAGCGTGATTCTGCAAGGACTTCGCACTTACTGCACTGGTCAACAGACTGACTGGATAGATGTACTCCCAGCTGTAATGATGGCATACCGCATGACCCCTGCTACACAATCAACACAGCATTCACCATTCTACCTCTTATTTGGAAAAGACATGAGAATGCCAATAGACGCAACATTAATACCAAAACAATCTTTACCAGTAGACTTTCGTCATCAGCTCACCAAGCATTTGAAAAATTTAGAGAAATCAAGAGAATTAGCAAAAGAAAACATGAAAATTGCTCAGCATCACTATAAAAGACAACATGACAAGAGGGCAGAAGAAACAAAGTTTAGAGTAGGTGACAGAGTTTGGCTTTACTGTACCCAAGTACCAAAAGGACATGCTCCTAAACTACACAAAAAGTGGATAGGACCGTACAACATTGAGAGCAGCTACCCAAACAACACATTCAAACTCAGGCGTTGTTCAAATAACAAACAAGTCAGATCTCGGGTAAATGCAAACAGGCTAAAACCATATTTTGATCCTGTACGACGACCAACAAACCCTCCACAAGATTATGTGGATGACACAGATGAAGCAGAATTGAATGCAGAAGAATTGGATGAACCAGAAATCCAACATGACAATAGGAACCAAGCTCCTGATACAGCGCCATCACAGCCTGATGTCGACGACAATGTACAAACACAGCAGCATTCATCACAGGATAATACTTAGGCAATTCCTTCATCAGCAACTACGGATAACCCCAGCCAAATTGCTAAGAAGAAGAAACCGTCTATACCAGACGACTCTGTAAAGAATGTAGCACCAAAGCCACTTCCAGCTGACCAAATTGAGAAAATACTTTGTTCAAAAAGATCAGGTGACAAGCTTTGGTATAGAATTCTTTATAAAGACAGATCGATACCAAGTGCTTGGCTTATATCAGAGTTGGTGCCTGATGAAATGAGAATCCACTTCCATGAAAACAAGAATATGACTGGAAAAGCTCGAAAGCGACCTTTAAGACAAAACCAATTCTTTCAGCAAAGAGTAAACAGCATCAATCTTGTCAACAAGCAGAATTCACGAAAAAGAGGTTTAAAATGTCCCAATATCATGGAACACTTCAATAAGCCTGACTGCTTTAAATGCAGCAGAGTTACGGCGATACGTCTGTCTCCGGGACCCATAAAAGCCAAAATATTTTGCAACGACACAAGACAAGAATTTCCTTTCGTTCCCATCGATAGAGTACCAAAACTGTTATTGTCATATTTCATCAGAAAAATTAAAAAAGACTTGACCAAACTCAAATTGCAGTACGACAACTCACGGATATCCAACCCAAGAGTGTATCGTAACAATCGCAAGAACTTCTTAGGAGTACGGTCTCCTTGCTTTGACACACTGTTATACAAGTTTCATCATCGAAATTCAAACTTTCAATCACAGTGGAAACCTGTAGGCATAGGTGTAGATCCAAGGTGTCTTCTAGATTTAATAAATGTACTCGAAGAAAACATGTTGCATGTAATGCAAACAGTATTTTTGAAATGCTAGAAGGTCTAAGGCAAACTTAGGATAAAGCTATCAGGTCTATTTATGGGTTATACAATCATATTAGAATGTTTGCGAGAGAGCTAGCCGGACACTCTAGTGACCTTAAATTGCTAGTAGACAACATAATATGAAGACTCATAATCAGACATTCTTTTTACTTATAGTATTAACATGTCTGTAATATTTTAGTTAATCTGGTTATATAAGCATTGGTAAAACTTATTCTAAGAATATAGGTAAGGTATCAAGTTAATTTTTTATAGACTAGGTAGAAAGTAAAAAAAAAAAAAAAAAAAAAATTTTCACATTACACCTTTGCATTTAAGAATTTACACATTAAAAAAAATCAATAACAACAAAACAACTACAAAATGATGAGTCACATACAATGTAACTACATGTATGATAGGTCCCTCCCGCCAACCCCCATCTATTTTTCAAAGAAAAGAAATATTCAGGAAAATGTTATACATTATTTGATATATCAATTTATGATAGTTTTCTAATAATGTCACATGTTTGTTTGAGAATATTTGCAAAAACATATATGTAATGGTCAATATTAACTGGAACTGTAATTCTGTATATTGAAACGTAAGATGTTATTGCAATGCAGACCTATAATGACTGTCATTCCAGGAACTATGAAGAAGTTCTACATGTACATTTGTGACACTCGAAAGTAAGGAAATGTTATTTCTAAGCAGATTTTAATCCTAATTATGCAATTGTATGGATTTTCCTCCCAAGAAGTACACGACAGTCACCGACTGACCAAGCAAAAACAGCAACTTTCAGCTGTGTGTGATTTATTTGTGGGCGATGTTAAGCATCCGAAGATATAGTGGACAAAGCATCCGAAGATATGGTGGACAAAGCATCCAAAGATATAGTGGACAAAGCATCCAAAGATATTATGGACAAAGCATCCAAAGATATTATGGACAAAGCATCCAAAGATATGGTGGACAAAGCATCCAAAGATATTATGGACAAAGCATCCAAAGATATGGTGGACAAAGCATCCAAAGATATTATGGACAAAGCATCCGAAGATATGATGGACAAAGCATCCAAAGATATAGTGGACAAAGCATCCAAAGATATTATGGACAAAGCATCCGAAGATATGATGGACAAAGCATCCAAAGATATAGTGGACAAAGCATCCAAAGATATGGTGGACAAAGCATCCGAAGATATTATGGACAAAGTACCTAAAGAGATGGTGAATTCAGTGCCTACTATGTAATTAAAAATGGCTGACATTTTATTACTCTACAATTACAGAGTTTATAATGTATAAATTATATAGTGAGGAAGAACTATGAGAAAATTATCTCAAAAACAGTTATTATGATCATGATAACTGCTTACAAGTGATTTGTGTCTGTGTTGATTGATTTATTAAGTGATGATTTAATATGCTGTACAGTTTATAGAATATTCAAATTCATTTTATTGTGTAAATATATGTTAAATGTGACAGTGTATGAGCTTGTATCAGGTATTTTAATGAGTTATAATCATGAAAAAAAATGAAATGTACATATACTTCATACCTGACAATTCGCTTGCTATATAGTAAAATTGTATATATGACTTACTGTTAAGTCTTTGGATAAAATAATGAATGTGGAGTGTGTGCAATTTACCACACCGAAATAAAGTACAAAAAAAGTATGGGAAAAAAGTACTAAAAAAGCATAGAAAAAGTATGCTTTTTTTGACTCAATTTGGAACCGATATTCCAACACGGTTCCAAATTGAGTCAAAAAAGTACTAAAGTACAAAAAAAGTCTAACAAAAGTATACCTTTAGTACATTTTATTGTTTTCATTAAGTACAGAAAAAGCACAAATATAGTACAGAAAAAGTACATTAAAAGTACAATAATAGTATAAAAGTGCACAGGGCCAAATTGATGGTGTACTTTTTTTGTGCTTTTATACTTTTTTAGTACTTTTACAGGGAAGTCCATAAAGTACAAAAAAGTACAAAAGTACAAAAAAAAGTATGAAAATGGTACAGAAAAAGCAGGAAATTAGTACTGAAAAAGTAGGAAAAAAGTACCAATAAGGTAGGAAATTAGTACTGAAAAAGTAGTGGAAAAGTAGGAAAAAAGTACTAGAAAAGTAGGAAAATAGTACTAAAAAAGTAGGAAATCTGTACTGAAAAAGTATCAAAAAGTAGGAAAATGGTATTGAAAAGAAGGAAATTAGGACTGAAAAAGTAGGAAAAAAGTACCAATAAGGTAGGAAATTAGTACTGAAAAAGTAGTGGAAAAGTAGGAAAAAAGTACTAGAAAAGTAGGAAAATAGTACTAAAAAGTAGGAAATTTGTACTGAAAAAGTATAAAAAAAGTACTGAAAAAGTAGGAAAAAATTACCAAAAAAAGGGACTTAATTTAATGGTGTAGGAAATTAGTTCTGAAAATATAGGAGATAAGCTTAAATGAGAATACTGCATGCTTAAACAATACATACATCAGTCCCATTCCTAAGAGAAATGCACAATTGTATCAAGTGAAAACAAACATTGAAATACAAGATTAGTTATCCAATCACAATTCACTGAGTATAATTTCATGCCATAGCAAAGTCTGGATCTAATAAGCTCGAAATTTGTTTAAGGGTGAGGTTAAGGATTTACAGATGGACATCTATGTATAAGGGCAATAACTTTTGATAAATTATTCTAATATTTTTTTTCAAGCAGGAAAACACAATTTTATATCATGTGTATGTAGGAGATCCAGACAAAAAAAATATACCATTCTAAATAAAAAGGGCAATAACATTTGTAAAAATTGTCGAATCATAATTCCTCTTGAGGAAACACAACAAAAAGATGTAAATAAAAAACAATGCATAAATGCATACTGAATACAATGAAGTATGGTATATGCATAATGTTTGCTTGCTTAAACTGGTCAAATCCAAGTAGTGGTGAATTCGAAAATAAAATGTCTGATTCTCTTCATTCCTTTCTTGCTTTATGCGAATCATTGCCCTCAATTCGGACCACAATGCAATATCTTCAAAGCTTTCCTCACTTTCAGAATGTACTCGCATAATCTGTTGGAAGAAAGAGAAAATTTAAAATATTTTGTATATCAAAACTTAGAATAATTGTGAAGATTTGTTCAATATAAAAATGTAGATAATTTTCCTTATATATGCACCTGATCCTTTACTGTCATTTTATACATGCATGTCTGCTTGGAAGTCTTTTTATCAGAAAAGCTAGCCACAGGTATACAAGTTTTAAAGCTACAACATAAAACTTTAATTATAAGGATAAGTACTTTAATAAAAATCAGCTATTTAAGAACTGGGGACATTTTTGGGTTTCTTTTAAATTATGCAAAAAACTTCCAAAACCCAAAACC
>NW_022982794.1:37321-100284 GCF_902652985.1 Pecten maximus | reverse complement strand
ATTGATTTCACACTGATGTCTAAACATTAAGCCTTCAGAGACAGAAAACTTGATTAGCATCTTTTTCAATGCTGATGAAAATATAGAAATAGTACAAACTTTGTCGATAATCTTTGGTATATTTTAACAGGAACCGGACATAAAATCGGTCCCGTGTTTGGAATTCAGAGGGATCGGTATTTGGAAGTTTGTAGCCCACCATCATCAGATGGTGGGCTATTCAAATCGCCCTGCGTCCGTGGTCCGTGGTCCGTCGTCCGTCCCTCGGTCCGTCCCTCCGGCCGTCCCTCCGTCCGTAAACAATTCTTGTTATCGCTATTTCTCAGAAAGTTCATATGTAGGTTGCCCCTTGTTGCCTAGTTATGCATTTTGCATTTAGAGACCAATCGGAAAACAACATGGCCGACAGGCAGCCATTTTGGATTTTGTCAATTGAAGTTTGTTATCGCTATTTCTCAGAAAGTACTTCAGGGATCCTTCTCAAATTTCACATGTAGGTTCCTCTTGGTACCTAGTTATGCATATTGCATTTTTAGACCAATCGGAAAACAACATGGCCGACAGGCAGCCATCTTAGGTTTTGACAATTTAAGTTTGTTATCACTATTTCTAAGAAAGTGCTAAAGGATCGATCTTTCTCAAATTTCATATGTAGGTTCCCCTCGGTGTCAAGTTATTCATAAAGCATTTTGAGACCAATCAGAAAACAACATGGCCGACAGGCAGCCATCTTGGATTTTGACAATTGAAGTTTGTTATCGCTATTTCTAAGAAAGTACAAAAGAGATCTTTCTCAAATTTCATATATAGGTTTTTCTTGGTGCCTAGTTATGCATATTGCATTTTGAGACCAATCGGAAGACAACATGGCCGACAGGCAGCCATCTTAGATTTTGACAATTGAAGTTTGTTATCACTATTTCTAAGAAAGTGCTAAAGGATCGATCTTTCTCAAATTTCATATGTAGGTTCCCCTCGGTGTCAAGTTATTCATATTGCATTTTGAGACCACACGGAAAACAACATGGCCGACAGGAAGCCATCTTGGATTTTGACAAATGAAGTTTGTTATCGCTATTTCTCAGAACGTACTGAAGACATCTTTCTCAAATTTCATATGTAGGTTCCTTTTGGTGCCTAGTTATGCGTAAAGCATTTTGAGACCAATCAGAAAACAACATGGCCGACAGGCAGCTATCTTGGATTTTGACAATTGAAGTTTGTTATCGCTATTTCTCAGAAAGTACTGAAGGGATCTTTCTCAAATTTCATATAAAGGTTTCCCTTGGTGCTTAGTTATGCATATTGCATTTTGAGACCAATCGGAAAACAACATGGCCGACAGGCAGCCACCTTGGATTTTGACAATTGAAGTTTGTTATCGCTATTTCTCAGAAAGTACTAAAGGGATCTTTCTCAAATTTGATAAATAGGTTCCTCTTGGTGCCTAGTTTTTCTTAAAGCAGTTTGAGACCTATCAGAAAACAACATGGCCGACAGGCAGCCATCTTAGATTTTGACAATTGAAACTAGTTATCGCTATTTCTAAGAATGTGCTGAAGGGATCTTTCACAAATTTCATATGTAGGTTCCCCTCAGTGTCAAGTTATGCATATTGCATTTTGAGACCAATCGGAAAACAACATGGCCGACAAGAAGCCATTCTGGATTTTGACAATTGAAGTTTGTTATCGCTATTTTTCAGAAAGTAATGAAGGGATCTTTCTCAAACTTTTTTGTAAGTTCCCCTTGGTCTGTAGTTCCGCATATTGCATTTTGAGACCTATCGAAAAACAACTTGGTCGACAGGCACCCATCTTGGATTTTGACAATTGAAGTTTGTTATCGCTATTTCTCAGAAAGTACTGAAGGGATCTTTCTGAATTTTCATATATAGGTTCCTCTTGGTGCCTAGTTATGCATATTAGATTTTGAGTCCAGTCAGAAAACAACATGGTCGACAGGCAGCCATCTTGTATTTTGACAATTGAAGTTTGTTATCACTATTTTAGAGAAGGTACAGAGGTGATCTTTCTCAAATTTTATATGTAGGTTCCCCTTGGTGCCTAGTTATGCATATTGGATTTTGAGTCCAGTCAGAAAACAACATGGCCGACAGGCAGCCATCTTGTATTTTGACAATTGAAGTTTGTTATCACTATTTTAGAGAAGGTACAGAGGTGATCTTTCTCAAATTTTATATGTAGGTTCCTCTTGGTGCCTAGTTATGCATATTGGATTTTGAGTCCAGTCAGAAAACAACATGGCCGACAGGCAGCCATCTTGTATTTTGACAATTGAAGTTTGTTTTCACTATTTTACAGAAGGTACAGAGGTGATCTTTCTCAAATTTTATATGTAGGTTCCCCTTGGTCCCTGGTGTTGCATTTTGAGACCAATCCGTAAACAACATGGCCTACAGACAGCCATTATCGCTAAATCTTAAATTTTATATATAGGTTCCCCTTGTTTGAAAAGTACTAGAGAGCTGTTTCTGAATTTACACAGATTAGTAAGACTTAGAGTAAGGGAAAAGTAGAAAAAAGATCAATCTGACATGGAACCTATAAAGATCATTCAATGGTGGGCGCCAACATCCCTCTGGGATCTCTTGTTTAATACTATAATAAAGAAGGACCAATTCCGTACAATGACAATTCGTTCGGTATTCAGAGGTGTTCTATTTTTAGAAGGTTCGGTTTTCGGAAGTTGCACTGTATATATCAAATAGATCTTGATAAAGTCACAAAACAGGAAGCAACACAATTTATTTAGAGGGAATAATGCCATGGATCTTTGTTAGGTACGGCCCCGTATCAGAGAGAATAATGCCATGGATCTTTGTTAGGTAGGACCCAGTATCAGAGAGAAGGATGTCATAGATCTTTGTTAGGTTGGGCCCCTTATCAGAGAGAAGGATGCCATGGATCTTTTTTAGGTAGGGCCCCGTATCAGGGAGAAGGATGCCATGGATCTTTGTTAGGTACGGCCCCGTATCAGAGAGAATAATGCCATGGATCTTTGTTAGGTAGGCCCCGTATCAGAAAGAAGGATGCCATGGATCTTTGTTAGGTAGGTCCCTGTATCAGAGAGGATACCATGGATCTTTGTTAGGTAGGGCCCCGTATTAGAGAGAAAGATGTCATGGATCTTTGTTAGGTAAGGCCCCGTATCGGGGAGAAGGATGCCATGGATCTTTGTTAGGTAGGGCCCTGTATCAGAGAGAAAGATGCCATGGATCTTTGTTAGGTAGGACCCCGTATCAGGGAGAAGGATTTCATGGATCTTTGTTAGGTAGGCCCACTATCAGAGAGAAGGACGCCATGGATCTTTGTTAGGTAGGCCCCGTATCAATGATGCCATGGATCTTTGTTAGGTAGGGCCCCGTATCAAAAATGCCATGGATCTTTGTTAGGTAGAGCCCCGTATCAGAGAGAAGGATGCCATCCACACAGTCAGTTCCCGTCTGATTACTAAGTACAATATGTATGAACCAATTCATATAAAATTTGGTCAATATGTTCAGTTAACAAAAAACACGCACTGAAGTAAAAGATATAGGTATAAGATCAAGGTCATTAGGTTTTAATTAAAGTAGAGGTCATATTTGTTCACTGATGAACATTATATGATGGAGCTAATTTGGTAAAGGTCACTGCATCAAAGGTCAATGTCAACATTCAAGAGCACAGGATCACATATCAAAGTTGCTTTAGAAGCAGATGAGTGATACAGGCCCATAAGACCTCTTAGTCTTGAGTAAGTTATTATATTATGGAGCGAAGTTGGTCAGAATTAAACAATAATTCTGTTGACCAAAGGTTAAGGTCACTGGGTCAAAGGTCAATGTCAAATTTTACATGTATGTTAATTATGACATTATAGATCTAAGTTATTTTGAATTGTATGAGTCAACTGATCAAAGGTCATATCCACTGGTAAATGTGCAGGGTCAAATTTTGTATCTTTTCATGATGAACATTTGCTTTCATCAGGACTTATTACAAAGCAAATTGATCAGATTGATGCAATGAGTCAACTTGTCACAGATCAAGGTCACTGGATCAGAAGTCAAGGTCACGGTTTCCAAAGATTCAGGACAATGTGAATATCTCTAACAGTGACCCTGGTTTTTAGTTTAAGCATAAAATTTAAATAAAACCAATTCCTCAAAGCTAACAAATGATTATTTTATGGGTATGTATATATATATATATGGGGATGGAATAAAACAAAAGTCATATGCTGGTATATATCATCTATAATTGCTTCTTTGCAATTGTTTTCAAAGTCTAAATGTCAAATACATGTATCAACCATAGTGATGCAGATTACGTCTTGATGATAATAAGTGATATCCAGCCACAGTACCTTGCTGACAAATCTGTGTTCGAATTTTGTCATGTTCCTTTGCTTATTATGTTTTATGTTTTAAATTTTCAGATGAGCCTAAATAAAAAATTATGCTTTATGTTTAAATTTTCAGATGAGCCTAAATAAAAAAAATATACTTTATGTTTTAAATTTTCAGATAAGCCTAAAAAATATGTTTTATGTTTAAATTTTCAGATGAGCCAACTGTCGAAATAGAAAATAGATACTACACTGTTGAAGTAGGACAACAAGCAGAACTGAGGTGTTCAGTGTTAGGTGCCTTTCCGTTCATCAAATCTGTTACCTGGGAACATACATCACCTGGCGAACGACCCATACAACTTGATTTATATCTGCCTGAGTATACAAGATCTAAACCAGATCACCTTATAATCAACAAAACAGTAAAATCTGACGAAGTAGAATATGTGTGTACTGTCTCCAGTTGGTACGGGAAACGACGGAGTACAACAACTAAACTGACCCTGGTAGAAGGTAACAGTTTATTTGTTCCTAGCTGTGTGTGTTTAATTTTGATACTGATCAGAAAAACAAATTGACTGGCTGAAGGTCATTTTGCATTGCAACAGTTGATGTTTGTACTACTTTTCCTGAGACATACAACAAATAGGGTGTTTCTCAAACTTGATATATGTGTACTCGGGTAAATGTTCCCTCTATGTCACGTTCAATTTGAAACAGATCAGCAGAGAACAAAATTCCAGTCATATTTTGAAAATACAGAATATCATTAACAGGTAGTTATCTTTGGGATCAAGCTAATGATACAATGCTGGTGTTTTTATCTTTGGGATCAAGCTAACGATACAATGCTGATGTTTTTATCTTTGGGATCAAGCTAATGATACAATGCTGGTGTTTTTATCATTGGGATCAAGCTAATGATACAATGCTGGTGTTTTTATCTTTGGGATCAAGCTAACGATACAATGCGGGTGTTTTTATCTTTGGGATCAAGCTAATGATACAATGCTGGTGTTTTTATCATTGGGATCAAGCTAATGATACAATGCTGGTGTTTTTATCTTTGGGATCAAGCTAATGATACACTGCTGGTGTTTTTCAAACAAGAATAGCAATATTAGGTTGCTGGTGTAAAGAGCTTTATATTTTAGATACAATGAAAATGATGAAAGTTGCATAAACAGAAAATTGTAAAACTTTTCGACAAATATTTATGAGGTGTAAATTCCATTTTTGTCTGTCTTTGGCCACCTAAAATATAAAGCTCTGTACACCTTTGTAAAGCTCTTTATCCATGTATGCAACAGGAATAAAGGAAAAACTTGACGACGGATTCCGCACTACAATATAATGTCACTTGCCCTTCAGGCAGGTGATGTAAAGCTCTTTACATCTTTGTAAAACTTTTCGACAAAGATTCAAGACAAAGTCAATTCCATTTTTGCCTGTCTTTGACATCCTTCTTTCTTCATCTCATCATTTAATTTGACTTCAACATTTTTCAGCATCAACATCCTCTTGCGTCTACAAACCTGCCACGACAGCCAAATAGACATTTCCGATTTCCAGGTACACAGAGTACCTACACGGACACGGACGCAGACTACTGGTAAATTGGGGGTCGTTTCAAAGGTGTATTTATATGCACATGGGTCAAATACTAGTGCTATAGGTGCGGATATGTTTATATATAGTTTGTAACATGCATATTCATTAGCAATATTAATTCAAAGTATCCATTTAAATATGTACGACAAGCAAACACATATGCCAATTGACCACAGCTACATATTATGCATACACAATTGTACTTGTGTATATATATACTGGTATACGAAATAGCCACTGTTTGTCAGACACTGGCGGTCGTTTAGCTAACTCTATGTTGATATGGAAGCACAGAGTTTCACTATGCAATAAATGAAGAAAAAAACTATTACCATGTGCGTTTGATTTATTCTATTTTTTTTTTATCAAAGATATGTATCTCCCGAAACTGCTTGGTAGGTCGGACAATTCAGAGTCCGACAGTGATTGAACTGGGACGATACCCGGTATCATTTTAGAAAATTAAATGGAATTCACAAAAAAAATAAAAAAAAAAATAAAAAAAAAATGCTGTGTTCATCTTTGTTTCTACTTGGTCGTAAGATTGTGGTCAATTAAATACAATACAAACAAGGGGGTTCTCGACGACGTCCGAGTAAAATAAGGTCTGGTGGCAAATCTTGAACTAATAGTGCATTTAGTGATATTGAAGCAAAATATTTATATTGTTGATAACCTGTTGCTGCACAAAAAATATTACATACCAAAACTCCTTATATAGGTATTAATTATGTACTTAAATGTCGTAGATTTTACCAAACTATCTTTAGAAAGGGATAAAACTCATAACAACAGAAAATGTTCAACAAAAGGTTTCGATGTACATGTACGTAACAGAGGTCATGTTGACACCGACGAAACATCTAACAAGCGATCATTCGTTATCGACTTTGCGTAATTCGGCCCGAATTTCATTCTTCGTGTGAAAAGGCGAAACAACGGAAATTAATACATATAATTTTCGTATTTTGGGGTGAAAGTTAGAATACACGAAATTGCACAAATAAAGTGTAAACATACATGCTACATTTGTACATGGACATATAGATAAAGTAAAGCGACACACACGCATTCATTCAGATATTTAATAAAGTGATATTGTGGAGAGTGGAAACAATATCTCCGTAATGGGGTTTTATGGAGTTTGTTTGTAGCTTTTCGCACCCATACTTCAGTGTTGTCGCATAAACATGTGTAGACTACAAGTGTACATACACATGTGTATAATGCACGTGTATTGAAGTGTGTAGCCTATGTAAGTGTACAATGCACATGGATATAAATGTGTAGCCTATGTAAGTATATAATGCACGTGAATATAAATGTTCCTCGTCGAGGAGCTAGTATCAGTTAGACAACGCATATACATTCAAAACAAATAGTTTTTGAGACGACCCCAAATTTACCAGTAGTCCGTGTCGGTGTCCGTGTAAGTCCTCCGTGTACCTGAAAATCGGAAATGTCTAATACCCTTCGACCAAAGAAACCACCAACTTTGCCCGTATCTGCAGACTGGTGGTGGATGTGATCCCTGACGTCTTCAGACAGTTACTGATCGCCCGTCTGCCAGTATCAGGGCTTACATCTGTACTAATCAATCAAAGGGATCAGATTTTCAACCTGTTGAACAATCAGCAGAAGATTATTTACCTTATATACCTTACATATTCCTTCTTTATATCCTTTTAAGAAATTTAGGAAATATTCAGCCTCATCGAAAAGGTTGGGGGCAGGTTCCTGATAAAGCAGATCGGTCGCTGTCAGCTAACATTGACCGTCTACGCGTTCAGAGAAATGAGGCGTATGGACATGCAAAGTCCGCCTCTCTCTCTGATGTGGATTTTCAGGCGAGGTGGACTGACATCCGCCAAAGTATTGAAGATCTACAGAATGGTGTTCATATCACGGGGAAGTTTGTGGCGGCTATGAATAACATAGAAACCATGAGGATGGACCCCAGTACAGAGAGCAATTTTATAGCTCTGGTAAAGGAGATGGAAGGTAAGCTGTACACAGAGACTGATTGTGTGTACCACTGAAAAATTGTAGTCCGTGGGTCTGTCTGACAAAAGCAATTCTTGTTATTGCTATTTCTCAGAAAGTCCTAAAGGGATCTTTCTCATATTTCATATGTAAGTTTCCATTGGTCCCTATTTGTACATATTGCATTTTGGGACCGATCGGAAAACAAGATGGCCAACAGGTGGCGATTTTGGATTTTTACCATTGAAGTTTGCTATTATAGCTACTGTATTTCTCAGAAAGTACTTAAGGATTTTTTTTTCAAATTTGATAAGTACATTTCCCTTCGTTTGCATATTGCATTTTTGGAGCTATCAGAAAACATATGCATGGCTGACAGGCAGCCATCTTAGATTTTGATAATTGAAGCTTTATTCACAATAAGTACTTAATGTCCATTATGGGTCTCGCTCAAAATGGAATGAAGATGTTCCCCTTGGTCTCCAGTTGTGCATGCAAGTCTGATTGAAAGAGTTTATTGGATGACAAAGAGTATGTCCATCTTGGATTTTGACAATTGCAGGTTTCTCCTTTTGCATAAGTGCTATATATACGAAGTTATTAAATGTTTTGAAAGAAGAGTGAAAGAAGGGAAAAGAAGAGTAAAGAAAGTCTTTCATTTGACTGATTGGACCATTCATTTAGGATCTATTGATTTATTTTTCTTTCTCTATAGATCTTTAAGGAGTAAAAATAAAGAAAAGATCAAACTTGCATAGAACCAATAAATACCACACAATCATGAGATACACTGTACTTAGATAAGATACACTGTATTTTGATAAGATACACAGTATTTTGATAATGTACACTGTACTTTGATAAGATACACTGTACTTTGATAAGACACATTGTACTTTGATTAGATACATTGTACTTTTATAAGATACACTGTACTTAGATAAGATACATTGTACTTTGATAAGATACACTGTACTTTTATTAGATACACTGTACTTTGATTAGATACATTGTACTTTGATAAGATACATTGTACTTTTATTAGATACACTGTACTTTGATTAGATACATTGTACTTTGATAAGATACATTGTTAGCTCACCGGTTACGAGTAACCGAGAGCTAATGCTGTCACCCCGGCGTCGGCGTCGGCGTCCCACCCCAAAACTTTAAAGTTTTTGGTGTAAGTTTTTGGAAAGCTTGTAAGTCCAAATGTATACACCTCAGGCCCTTCTAACTTTGTTTATGCATTCATTAGAGGTCTACGAGTGATGTTATGGCAATATCATGCAGAAAAAAATGTGATATTTTCGCATTTTACCATTTTGTGGACTTAATCTTTTTTTGCTTAAAAAACCCACTTTAAAGTTTTGGGGGTGAGTCCAAAAGTATACACCTATCACCCTTTTAATAGGTTTATACATTCATTAGAGATCCAGGAGTGATGCTGTGGCAAATCATGCAGAAAAAAATTGGCATTTTGGCATTTTACTATTTAGTGGACTTACTTGTTTTGACACAAAAACTCACTTTAAAGATTTTGGGGGTTAGTTTTGAAAAGCTTGGAAGTCCACACCCTTCTTATTTGATTTATGCATCCATTAGAGATCTAGGAGCGATATTATGTGACATACATTTTCAAAATGACATGCTTACACATGGTGAGCTGGTGAGCTTTCGCAATCATTGATTGCATTGTATTTTGATAGCGTACACCTTACTTCAATAAGGTACATTGTACTTTGATCAGATACATTGTACTTTGATCAGATACACTGTACTTTGATCAGATACACTGTACTTTGATCAGATACATTGTACTTTTATTAAATACATCGTACTTTTATTAGATACATTACATTTTTATTACACACACCTTACTTCCATAACATACATTATATTTTTATAACACACACCTTACTTTCATAACATACATTATATTTTTATAACACATACCTTACTTCCATAAGATACATTATATTTTTATTACACACACCTTACTTCCATAACATACATTATATTTTTATTACACACACCTTACTTCCATAACATACATTATATTTTTATAACACACACCTTACTTCCATTAGATACATTTTATTTTTATAACACACACCTGACTTCCATAAGATACATTGTACTTTGATTGGGTACATTACTCTGTTGATGAAATAAGGCGTATTTTGATTAGAAACATAATTCTTCAAAACGACACTATATGTACTTGAGTGTACAGTATACTGATTATTGTTTTAGGAGAAATCAGTGATGTAAAAGAGCGACAAGAAAAGATGACAACCGACATGGACAACCTAAAAGGTATAAAAATGTAACATGTCATACTGCTTATCATAGACTCTGCTGTCAACAATTGTTTGACTTGGTCCAGGTGCCCTATATATATATGTTTTAATCACTCTGTCTTTTCACTAATTAACATTTTTAGGACATTTTAGATTAAAGTTGGTTGGAATTACATAAAGAGTGAACTGACCAAAGGTCAAGATTTAAGGATCAATGGTCAAAGTCAAATTTTGTATCTTTTCACTGATAAAATACACTTTGTTATGACACTTTGAAGAAATGGTGGTCAGGATTAAACAGAGTCAACTTACCAAAGGTCAAGATCATTTAATCAAAGGTTAAGGTCAAATTTTGCATCATTTCACTGATGAACATTTTGTGATGATATTATGGAGCAAAGTTGGTCTGAATGTAACAAGGAATCAACGGACTTAAGGTCAGTGTCATCAAGTCATATCAAGGTTAAATTTTAGATCTTTTCATTAATAAACATTTTGACATTATGAAGACAGTTGGTCTGAAATAAACAAGGGTCAACATACATACTTAAGGTTAAGGTCACAGGGTCAATTTTCAAAGATTTATCTGTCAGTGTTCTAGTTCATTTTGAATAGAAGTCCAGGTGCCCTATAGTACTTACATTGTCTGTTAGTGTGCCCCTCAGTCTATCTGCCCGTCAGTTTTTTTGGCTGTCTATCTGTCTGCCCTTAAGTCAGTCAGTATGTCCTTCAGTCTGTCTGCTTGTCTGTGTGTCTGCTCGTCTGTCTGTCTGTCTGTCTACCACTCAGTGTGTTTGTCTGCCCCTCAAGTGTGTTTGTGTGCCCCTCAGTCTGTCTATCTCTCGGTCTGCCTATCAGTCCGTCTGTCTGTTTGTCCCTTAGTCTGTACACCCCTCAGTCTGTCTATCTACTTCTCAGTCTGTCAGTCTGCACCTCAGTCTACCCTTCAGTCTGTCATGTCTACCCCTCAGTCTGTCAGTCTACCACTCAGTCTGTCTGTTTGTCAGTCTACCACTCAGTCTGTCTGTTTGTCAGTATACCCCTCAGTCTGTCAGTCCACTCCTAAATCTGTCAGTCTACCCCTCAGTCTGTCAGTCTACCACTCAGTCTGTCTGTTTATCAGTATACCCCTCAGTCTGTCCGTCTGCCCCTTAGTTCACCCCTCCGTCTGTCTGTCTACCCAGTCTGCCAGTCTACCCCTCAGTCTGTCAATCTACTCCTCAGTCCGAATGTTTACTTAGTCTGTCAGTCCACCCCTCAGTCTGTCAGTCCACCCCTCAGTCTGTCAGTCTACCCCTCAGTCTGTCAGTCTACCCTTCAGTCTGTCTGTTTACTCAGTCTGTCAGTCCACCTCTCAGTCTGTCAGTCTACCCCTCAGTCTGTCAGTCTACCCTTCAGTCTGTCAGTCTACTCAGTCTGTCAGTCAACCCCTCAGTCTGTCAGTCTACCTCTCAATATGTCAGTCCACTCCTCAATCTGTCAGTCTACCCCTCAGTCTATCAGCCTACCCCTCAGTCTGTCCGTCTGCCCCTCAGTTCACCCTTCAGTCTTCACCTCGGTCTGTCAGTCTGCCCCTCAGTCTGTCCGTCTGTTTTCTATTTATGATCTAGTTTATTGTTTATTTATAGAGGAAGGGACCCTAAGTTGACAGCTATGATAGGTAAGTGTGTTTGTCTGCCCCTCAGTCTGTCTATCTCTCGGTCTGCCTATCAGTCCGTCTGTCTGTTTGTCCCTTAGTCTGTACACCCCTCAGTCTGTCTATCTACTTCTCAGTCTGTCAGTCTGCACCTCAGTCTGTCTGTCTGTCTAGCCCTCAGTCTGTCTGTCTGTCTAGCCCTCAGTCTGTCAGTCTGCCCCTCAGTCTACCCTTCAGTCTGTCATGTCTACCCCTCAGTCTGTCAGTCCACCTCTCAGTCTATCAGTCTACCCTTCAGTCTGTTATGTCTACCCCTCAGTCTGTCAGTCTACCACTCAGTCTGTCTGTTTGTCAGTATACCCCTCAGTCTGTCAGTCCACCTCTCAGTCTGTCAGTATACCCCTCAGTCTGTCAGTCCACTCCTAAATCTGTCAGTCTACCCCTCAGTTTGTCAGTCTACCACTCAGTCTGTCTGTTTGTCAGTATACCCCTCAGTCTGTCCGTCTGCCCCTTAGTTCACCCCTCCGTCTGTCTGTCTACCCAGTCTGCCAGTCTACCCCTCAGTCTGTCAATCTTCTCCTCAGTCCGTATGTTTACTTAGTCTGTCAGTCCACCCCCCAGTCTGTCAGTCTAACCCTCAGTCTGTCAGTCTACCCCTCAGTCTGTCAGTCTACCCTTCAGTCTGTCTGTTTACTCAGTCTGTCAGTCAACCCCTCAGTCTGTCAGTCTACCCCTCAATATGTCAGTCCACCTCTCAGTCTGTCAGTCTACCCCCCAGTCTGTCAGTCCACTCCTCAATCTGTCAGTCTACCCTTCAGTCTGTCAGTCCACCTCTCAGTCTGTCAGTCTACCCACAGTCTGTCAGTCCACTCCTCAATCTGTCAGTCTACCCCTCAGTCTGTCAGCCTACCCCTCAGTCTGTCCGTCTACCCCTCAGTTCACCCTTCAGTCTTCACCTCGGTCTGTCAGTCTGCCCCTCAGTCTGTCCGTCTGTTTTCTATTTATGATCTAGTTTATTGTTTATTTATAGAGGAAGGGACCCTTAGTTGACAGCTATGATAGGTAAGTCTGCCGAACGATGCTTGAAACTGAAGGGAAAAAACTATATTGACCAAACTTCATCAGGGACAACAGTTACTGAAATATTCGAAACATTAATATAGATATGTAAAAGAGAACATGAAATACTTGATTTTGTGTATAACAATTACTGTTGATGTAATTGTCCATCAGGGGTCAAGGCCATGTTATCTGGTATGTCAAAGTCTTTGTGGCTGACTGATGGAAACAGATTGTGTCATTGTTAAGGTGCAACATCCGTTGTCTATCAACTAATCTTACTGGAGGTTCTTAATTGTGTCCATTCCGAAGAGATCCTGATTTGAAAAAACAATACAGCAAGCAAGCAGCTATCTTTGACAGTTTGAAGTTTATTATCACTATTTCTTGCGAAACAATGGAAGGCAATTTCTCAACTTGATATATAAGTTGCTCTGGGACCCTGGTTGTGTCCTCTTTAATTTTGAGTCTGATTGGGAAAACAAAATGTCTGTGATAAACTACTACAGTACATCAGTATGTTACAGTTGTGACACAGTAGTGTATGATAGTTGTGATACAGTAGTGTATGATAGTTGTGATACAGTAGTGTATGATAGTTATGTTACAGTAGTGTATGATAGTTGTGATACAGTAGTGTATGATAGTTGTGATACAGTAGTGTATGATAGTTGTGATACAGTAGTGTATGATAGTTGTGATACAGTAGTGTATGATAGTTGTGATACAGTAGTGTATGATAGTTGTGATACAGTAGTGTATGATAGTTGTGATACAGTAGTGTATGATAGTTGTGATACAGTAGTGTATGATAGTTGTGATACAGTAGTGTATGATAGTTGTGATACAGTAGTGTATGCTAGTTGTGATACAGTAGTGTATGCTAGTTGTGATACAGTAGTGTATGATAGTTGTGATACAGTAGTGTATGCTAGTTGTGATACAGTAGTGTATGGTAGTTGTGACACATTAGTGTATAATAGTTGTGACACAGAAGTGTATAATAGTTGTGATACAGTAGTGTATAATAGTTGTGACACAGAAGTGTATAATAGTTGTGATACAGTAGTGTATGCTAGTTGTTATACAGTAGTGTATGATAGTTGTGGCACAGAAGTGTATTACAGGACACCACAAGTGTTGGTGTCAATTTAGTGATTTATTTTACTAGACATAGCTCTGTAAACCGCTATATATCGTTATGTGATATCTGCTTACTACTGTATATCGTTATGTTATCACTGTATCCCAGTTTACTACTGTATATCGTTATGTGATCACTGTATCCCTGTTTACTACTGTATATCGTTATGTGATCACTGTATCCCTGTTTACCACTGTATATCGTTATGTGATCACTGTATCCCTGTTTACTACTGTATATCGTTATGTGATCACTGTTTACTGCTGTATATCGTTATGTGATCACTGTTTACTGCTGTATATCGTTATGTGATCACTGTTTACTGCTGTATATCGTTATGTGATCACTGTATCCCTATTTACTACTGTATATCGTTATGTGATCACTGTATCCCTGTTTACTACTGTATATCGTTATGTGATCAATGTATCCCTGTTTACTACTGTATATCGTTATGTGATCACTGTATCACTGTTTACTACTGTATATCGTTATGTTATCACTGTATCACTGTTTACTACTGTATATCGTTATGTGATCACTGTATCCCTGTTTACTACTGTATATCGTTATGTGATCACTGTATCCCTGTTTACTACTGTATATCGTTATGTGATCACTGTTTACTACTGTATATCGTTATGTGATCACTGTATCCCCGTTTACTACTGTATATCGTTATGTGATCACTGTATCACTGTTTACTACTGTATATCGTTATGTGATCACTGTATCCCTGTTTACTACTGTATATCGTTATGTGATCACTGTATCCCTGTTTACTACTGTAGACAGTGTGTATACATTGGTTTTCCAATGCATGATCAGGGCCTAGCCTGTCCATGTGTACATGTACATGTTGTTGTCATCTGAATGAGAGTGGAATGTATATCATAAAGCCCCTGTGTCTGTGCATGCATCTCGAGGATTCTCGTAGGCGCATGCGCGGCCACATCGGCTCACACACCCCAATCCCTCGCACGTTCATTCCTAACTATGACATGGACCAGGATGCATAAGTCCCTACTGATGGTTCCCAACTATCTGGTAAGACAGGACAACATATAAATATATAAATATATATAATGCGTTTCTATTATATAGTATCATATATGCGTATTATATAAATTATATAAAGAAGCTACTTTTATATCAATTATGTCCATTGGACTTATATTTGTTATATTTATTTGTAGGCTCTATAATTACCAGAAATATATAAGAAAACCCAACTACAGAGTTTGTGTTGTGAATACAAGTCTAAATATGGCGCCCAACGTGGGTTTGTGGTAATAGAGCGGAGCCAGGTTTGAAGGCCGGGTGTTTGCCGTCTTTGGACGACATCGTTTCATCCCCGTTGGGAAAAAACTAGTTGTCAACAATGCTGGTGACGTCACTTCCGGAATCCGTCAACATTGCGGAGTGTGTCGTGTGATGTGTCTTGTACCAATTTGGCTGTCCGTCTGTTGCTGTGTCATGGAGTATTGTGGTGGAACTTTTATGTAAAATATATAATTGATGTATCGTGACCTTTATGGACAATGGAGGAGTGATTGAAAGCGTCCCTGTAAACCAGAAACTGTCGTGTTTGTCAGTGTTACATAAATGTGCTCGCGAGAGACTGTGATAATATAGCTGTTAAATATGTAATCGTGAATGTGATATACTTGTGACAATTTTCAGTCTGTCTACTAATTTAATTTAAATGTGTTTTTTTTTGTATGTATAAAGTAGTAGTCGTGATATATAATTGTATTGTCAATTTTCATTGTATGAATTTATATTGATCAATTTAAATATAATTAGCAGTATAAAAATGTTTATAAAATAATATATCTTGCATGTATATCGTATTGCGTACAAGTATATCCGTGTGGTTCTGTTTTACCAGGTTCCAGACTCCTGCCATAGTGCCTTATATAGCCTAGCTCATGTCATCCATCATACAGTCATCACCATCATGTCATTTTGCACTTCATCTTCCCTAGTTCCTCAACCTTCCTGTTACATGTGCATTTGAATGGTAAGTACAAATGTTTTGCACTTTCATGTGAGAGAGTTGAACCTTTTGTTTGTTTTCCCTGTGTTAGGTCAGGATTTGTGCATTGGGAAATATATTTAAATTACCTTGGGTTGGTTCAATAACTATTCCCGTATTTTTTGTGTTAAATTGTATATATATATGTTTTGCATGGCATGAGTTTAAATAAGCTTTCGAAATTTCTAGAGAAGCCAATTACTCTTTCGAATGATATAAAATTAACTAGAAAGCCAGTTTTAGTAAGTTCTAATAAAGGCTTTTGTTTAAAACACCATCACGACCTGCTCCAGCAGTTTGGTTTGAGTATAGATTTTTGTTGCAAAGCTGGGGGCACGTTTGATTACGGTTTAGATTTCCTACGTAAAAATTTGAATTATATAGTAGGTAAATACAAGTCAATTGTTTTGCATACTTGGCTTGGTACTTGTGACCTCACTAACAAGAGGGGCAAGTTTATTTATTTGTCACATCCTACTGATGATGAATGTTCAGCTTTTATTCAGACAAAGTTGGATCAATTTGTGGAACTTTGTATTAGAAATCCTCAGGTAAAACTAGTTTTTCTTGAGATTCCACCTTATTCTATTAAGGACTGGAATTTGGCTAAGGGGTATTTAGACTCCAAGGCTTCAGTACTAGCTGAACAGGATATAGTCCTGGCCAGGAGAATTGACATTCTTAATAACACAATAAAGTTTGTTAACACCAATATTAACCCTGAGGGTAATGTGTATTCCCTGAATTTCAAATCAGATCTTCTTCTTTACAAACGAGCGGGTAAAGCCCCTACTGTCAATTTTCGTTTGTTCAGGGACGGTGTACATGTTAGCTCGTTCTTGGATGAAAAGGTTCGTTAGTAAAATTATTATTGATTGTCAGTAATAAATCATGTCTGAGGTTGAACATTCAGAGGGGGAGGTGGTCAAATCTAAGGTTAGAGATCAAGCGGATGACAGTGCTGACAAGGGCAATCCGATCAGCCAATAAATGGGAAAGCTAATCTTAAAAAGGAGGTAGATGATCAGACTAGTCCTTTCCTGAAAGGCAGTACCAGTGCTCTCTCTGAGGAGGACATGGTAAAACTGCTTATTGCCTCTGGCAAATACCGGTTGATGCCGGTGAAGGAGGAAATAAGTTTCAGAGCTGATAAGGCTCCAAAGCCTAAACCCTCTGCCTCTGCTAGTATACCTCTGTTACCGAGAGGTAGGACCAGTTCATTTTTGCTGATAATTCTGGTCTAGACGATACCACTATGGCTAGAGTTTCAAGTCACAATTTTCCCAAGATACCCCTGTTCTGTGGTAGTGACCCTACACCTAAAGGTGAGGTGAATTACCAGGAATGGCGATATGAGATCCGTTGCTTGCACGGGGATGATGAAATCACCACAAGTACTTTAGTGCAAGCAATACGTCGCTCATTAAGGGGAACTGCCAGGAGAATGATAATTTCCCTGGGAGAGAGGCCTACCATTGCTGATATACTCCGCAAGTTGGATACCCTATTTGGGGATATATCAACCCATGGTATGTTAATGCAGGAGTTTTTCAACTCGTCGCAAAGACAGGGTGAGTCTGTAACTGATTTTGGTTGCAGATTAGAAACCCTGTTACAGACTGTAATTGACAATGGGTCTCTACAGCAATCATCTAAAAATGATATGCTGAGGCACAAATTCTGGACATCCCTACGTCAGAAAAGCTAAAGAGCCAGACACGTCATAAGTATGACTCATTACAAGATTATGATGAGCTTTTACGTGAGATACGTGTTGTAGAGAAAGAAATTTCTTTGTCGGAGTCTGGCGTAGCAGGTAAGAGTGGTACTGACAAACAGGGTAAAAAAGGTCAAAGTCATGCTGTCACTTGTGGAGTAGACCAACAGTATGCTTCAAGTTCCAACATAGGAAAAGAGTTAGAGTAGAAATTTAAGGACCTTGAGGAAAAACTTCTTTCCAAACTTAGTAGTGTTACATCCAACAAAGATGAGCAGAAGTCAAAGAACAGCTATAGGGGTCGAGGTCGTGGCAAGGGTTACAAAGGTAACAAAGGTCACAAAAACAAAGATCAAAAGTCTGACCCAAAAGAGTAGCGGTCTCTACATGTGGTCAAACAGATGCCGGTGATGTAGCCAAGGGCCACAATATTGAAGTTTTGGATAGACTTTTGGGACCCTCTAATGAATCTCTCATATGTATTGAAGGTCAAAAGGACAAAGGTCTAATTGACAGTGGTTCAATGATTTCTACTATATCGAGGACATTCTATGATAGTCTTTCAGATAAACCTCAATTACAGGAACTTACTTCCTTAGGCTTAGAGGTTAGAGTGGTTAATGGGTCACTGTTAAATTATCTAGGCTATATTGAGTGTACTGTCAGTCTACCATTTTTGTCGCAAGCTACATTCGACGTTTTATTACTTGTCGTACCAGATACCGATTACAACCATGAGTGTCCAGCGCTGTTGGGTATTAATGTAATACGTGTTGTAAAATCTTAAGCTTCAGATGATGCCGGTTTACCATCGGAATGGGAAACAGCTGTGACCAGTATAACTTGTTCCTACTCTGTTAAAACTTTGAGCAGGAAACCAATTACTTTGGCTCCCTATGAGTCAATGGTTATTACTGGCATAGCAAGGGGACTTGATCCAGATATACAAAATCTTGTTACTGCGAATACCATTAACTCTGACCTGAAATATACAGTTTGTCCTCGTGTCATTAAGGTTCATAACAATGTGTCAAGTGTGAAAATTCCTGTAAAGGTATATAATGTAACAGGTAAATCTGTTACTATTAAGCCAAAAAGTATAGTTTGCACTGCTAACCCAGTAAAAGTAGTGGATAATTTGGCTTCAGACCTACACCAAACAAAATGTCAAATCTGTTCCTGATGAACTAGGCATAGTAATTGACTATGATAACCCTACTGACGAGCAACTGTTGAGGGCATGTCAAGTTCTGGGTAACTGGAAAAATGCTTTTTCAACCAGTCCTTTTGACTTTGGTTGTACGGATCTTGTGAAACATCGCATTGACCTCATAGACGATAGACCATTTAAACAACCCTATCGCAAAATACCGCCTGTTATGTATGAGGAGGTCCGTCAGCATATCAAAGAAATGCATGATGCGGGGGTCATAAGAGAGTCTAATAGTCCTTATAGTTCTAATGTTGTGTAAGTACGAAAAAAGGATGGGTCATTACGATTCTGTATAGACTACCGTATGCTGAATTCTCGCACACGCAAGGATGCTTATATGCTACCTCGCTTCGACGATACTGTCGACAGCCTGATCGGGTCACTTTTTTTTTTCAAAACTTGACCTAAGATCGGGTTACTGGCAGGTTGAGGTCGAAGAATCCTCGAAACCGAAGACCGCGTTTTCTGTGGGTAACCTGGGTTTCTGGGAGACAAACAGAATGGGTTTTGGTTTGAGTTGTGCTCCAGCGTGTTTTCAGCGTCTCATGGAGAAATGCATGGGTGATATGCATCTTCAGGAGTGTCTAATCTTCTTGGATGATATTTTAATTTTTTCCAGAACCTTTGACGAGCACCTTACCAGGTTAGAGTCAGTTTTTGCCAGACTAGTGAAACACGGTCTCACATTAAAACCCTCAAAATGTGAGTTTTTCAAGACATCAGTTACCTAAGGAGTAACGCCAGATTTGGGGTTTAGCGGTTACTATAGACGCTTTATTAAGGACTTTTCTAAGATCGTACAGCCCCTTAACAAACTATTACAGGGTCATGACTTGACTAGGAAGTCTAAGGCTAAGTCTAAGTCTAAGACTAAATCAAAGCCTAAGAAGAAGGCTGCTGAATGGGTGTGGGATGAACCACAGCAAACAGCTTTTGACACTGTAAAAGATAAACTGGTTAATCCTCCTGTTCTATCTTATGCTGATTTCTCGAAACCATTTATTGTCCATACAGATGCTTGTGGCCTCGGTTTAGGGGCTGTGCTCTATCAGAAACAAGATGGTGTAGAGAAAGTTATTGCATATGCAAGTCGCAGCTTAAGACCCAATGAACGCAATTATCCTGTTCATAAGTTGGAGTTTTTAGCTCTTAAGTGGGCAGTCACTGACAAATTCCATGATTACCTCTATGGTAACATATTTCAAGTTGTCACTGACAATAATCCTCTTACTTATGTGTTGAGTAAGGCTAAACTGGACGCGACCAGTCACCGTTGGGTAGCTGCATTAGCCAATTATAATTTTACCTTGCATTATAGACCTGGGAAAATAACACTGATGCGGACGGTCTCTTACACATGTTTCACATGAATCCTGATGTCATCAAGGCTGTTTGCCAATCTGCTGCCACTGTCGCCCCATTAATTGATTGTGTAGTGGGTGAAGCTGTGCCTCATGTGGCCAGTGAGTGTGCTGTTTTATCTGATACACTTGGCACAATTGATTGGCAGAAATAACAGAAGGACGATGGAGACATAGCTAGAGTTTCTGAGCTCTTGAGAACCGGTTTTCATCCCAGGGGGAAAATACTCAAAAGTGAATCCCCATATGTCCAGAAACTGATGAGAGTAAGTTAGGTTTCCATGATGGGATCCTTTATAGAACCGCTTCTATAGACGGTCGAGATATGAAACAGCTGGTGTTGCCAGAGAAATACCATTCCCTCGCCCTAAAGGGTGTACATGATGGCACAGGTCACCAAGGTAAGGAGCGAACACTCTGGTTAGCACGGCAGCGTTTCTATTGGCCAGGTCTAGGAAAGGATGTATATAGGAAAATTGAGGGTTGCGAGCGCTGTGTTCTTCGTAAGACACCAGTAAAACCCATGGCCGAGTTAGTCCCTATAGTGACCACCAGACCAATGGAGTTAGTCTGCATAGACTTCCTTGGGGTGGATAAGTCCAAAGGTGGTTATGAGGATGTGTTAGTCATAACTGATCACTTTACAAGGTATGTCCAGGCGTGCCTTGTCGCAACCAGAAAGCACATACTACAGCTAAGGCACTGTATGAGCACTTCATTGCGTTTTACAGCTTTCCGGAAAGGCTGCATAGTGATCAGGGTCGTAACTTTGAGTCCAAAGTTATAGCAGAACTCTGCAAGCTTGCAGGGGTTAAGAAGACCAGGACTACTCCTTATCACCCTATGGGAAATGGCTCAGCCGAGCGGTTTAACAGAACTCTCCTGGGTATGTTAGCTACCCCAGAGGATGAGAAAAAAACAGACTGGAAATCTTACATAGCCCCACTAGTCCAGGCATACAACGCCACTAAGAGTAGTGCCACCGGTTTTTCACCCCATTATTTAATGTTCGGTTGGCACCCTCGGTTATCAGTAGATGCCTACTTTGGTACTGATCCTGGTCAACAGGGAGCAGCAGACCACTCCTCCTATATTAGCAAACTGCGAAACAGGATGAAGTATGCTTATAAGACAGCCCAGTCTGAGGTGTCTAAGCAAGCTGCTCAGAATAAACACCGGTATGAGCGGTCGATACGTGAATCGAGGCTTGAGGTCGGAGACCGAGTCCTGACGAGGAAAGTTGACCTCAAAGGGAAGCACAAACGGGCAGATCGATGGGATCGGGAACCCTATTTGATTTCAAATATACCAAATAGTGATATTCCTGTGTACGAGGTAAAGCTAGAATCTGGTAAGGGACCTCGAAGGACCCTGCACAGAAATATGCTCCTCCCATTTAACACGATCCCTGTGGAAGATCCCTCTAAACTGCGAAACCGCAAGGAAGGCAGTAAAAAGTCAGTTCCCCCTCCTCGCGTAGAACCAGTATCAGTATCATCATACTCAGAGACAGAGTCTGAGGATGAGATCACCTCTACCGAGGCGACGTAGGTATAATAGACAGCGAAAGGAAATTTCAGTAGCTCCAAAGCACAGTTTTCATGAACAAAACAATGGTTCTGACACCATTACTGTAGCTGCTGATGAATCGGACATGATACCGGTTGTAAATGAGTCTGATCTCATCAATTCTCCCGGCATTATGGATTTATCAATCCCAAACCATGAGCTCACCCATAGCGACCTCACTGAAAACAGTGTTCAGGAGGAAACTTCGGCGTTCGAGTCGCGCCCGTAACCGCCTGATCGCTATGGGAACTGGATATTTCCCATACAGGCTGTGTGTGGCAATGGTAATGAGGTATTCGTGTAGCAAGTACCATGGTTTTGAATTCCTATGTGTAAATATCTATGTCATAACTATTTTAAATTGATTGATTGTTTTAACTTATATTCATAATTGTTATATTGGTCCAAGGAGACCGGTAGGGGTATCCCAAACCTCTCCACCATTAGATCAGAAATACAATCATTTTGTTTTTAAAGTATGTTGTTTAATATTTTAAACCTGGTGGGTCTAGTGATTCTGTATAGGGCTAATGATAGTTTTACAACTTTCATGGATTGTCTCCCTTGAACCACCTACTGATCCATCCAATACATTTATGATATAGATTTTTGTTGTGTTTATCCAGTCCAGTTTTCAAGTGAACTCCATCTTTATACATTGGGATGTATCCGAGTACTTGTGAAAGTACAGTTGGTAGTGATATCTATTGTCCCAATAGGCAAAATCACATATTATGCAATCTAAAGGGATATTGGTAATAGGACGTCCAATTCAGATCCATTCCCTTAGGGTGTTCATAACTTATCATTTGTAAGGATGTTATTTTTTATTGAAGTTCACCATTTCATCAAGCCTAATAGTGTGAAAACTAAGATAAGTTAACTCCTAGTTCTTCATACCATAATTAGTGCAAACATAGTATTTGCATAATTTTCAACTGACATATATATGCCATATATGCTGGAGCAACGAAGTTGATTTAAACTAGTTTTCCAATACATTTACATCTTTTTAAAGTATCTTGGAAATTAAAACTAGAATTGGAAATGCCTGGATTCATTTCACTTGGCAGGGGAGTATGTAGAGAGTGTGTATACATTGGTTTCCCAATGCATGATCAGGGCCTAGCCTGTCCACGTGTACATGTACATGTTATTGTCATCTGAATGAGAGTGGAATGTATATCATAAAGCCCCTGTGTATGTGCATGCATCTCGAGGATTCTCGTAGGCGCATGCGTGGTCACATCGGCTCACACACCCCTATCCCTCGCACGTTCATTCCTAACTATGACATGGACCAGGATGCATGAGTCCCCACTGATGGTTCCCAACTACCTGGTAAGACAGCACAACATATAAATGTATCAATATATATAATGCGTTTCTATTATAAAGTATCATATACGCGTATTATATAAATTATATAAAGAAACTACTTTTATATCAATTATGTCCATTGGACTTATATTTGTCATATTTATTTGTAGGCTCTATATTTACCAGAAATATATAAGAAAACCCAACTACAGAGTTTGTGCTGTGAATACAAATCTAAAATACTGTATATCGTTATATGATCACTGTATCACTGTTTACTACTGTATATCGTTATATGATCGCTGAATCCCTGTTTACTACTGTATATCGTTATGTTATCACTGTATCCCTGTTTACTACTGTATATCGTTATGTGATCATTGTATCCCTGTTTACTACTGTATATCGTTATGTTATCACTGTATCACTGTTTACTACTGTATATCGTTATGTGATCACTGTATCCCTGTTTACTACTGTATATCGTTATGTTATCACTGTATCACTGTTTACTACTGTATATCGTTATGTTATCACTGTATCACTGTTTACTACTGTATATCATTATGTGATCACTCTTTAATACTGTATATCGTTATGTTATCACTGTATCCCTGTTTACTACTGTATATCATTATGTGATAACTGTATCACTGTTTACTAATGTATATCGTTATGTGATAACTGTATCACTGTTTACTACTGTATATCGTTATGTGCTCACTGTATCCCTGTTTACTACTGTATATCGTTATGTGATCACTATATCCCTGTTTACTACTGTATATCGTTATGTTATCACTGTATCCCAGTTTACTACTGTAAATCGTTATGTGACCACTGTATCCCTGTCTACTACTGTATATCATTATGTGATCACTATATCTCTGTTTTCTACTCTATATCGTTATGTGATCACTGTTTACTACTGTATATCGTTATGTGATCACTGTATCCCTGTTTACTACTGTATATCGTTTTGTGATCACTGTTTACTACTGTATATCGTTATGTTATCACTGTATCCCTGTTTACTACTGTATATCGTTATGTGATCACTGTATCACTGTTTACTACTGTATATCGTTATGTTATCACTGTATCCCTGTTTACTACTGTATATCGTTATGTTATCACTGTATCCCTGTTTACTACTGTATATCGTTATGTGATCACTGTATCACTGTTTACTACTGTATATCGTTATGTTATCACTGTATCCCTGTTTACCACTGTATATCGTTATGTTATCACTGTATCCCTGTTTACTACTGTATATCGTTATGTTATCACTGTTTACTACTGTATATCGTTGTGTGATCACTGTTTACTACTGTATATCGTTATGTTATCACTGTATCCCTGTTTACTACTGTATATCGTTATGTTATCACTGTATCCCTGTTTACTACTGTATATCGTTATGTTATCACTGTATCCCTGTTTACTACTGTATATCGTTATGTGATCACTGTATCCCTGTTTACTACTGTATATCGTTATGTTATCACTGTATCCCTGTTTACTACAGTATATCGTTATGTGATCACTGTATCCCTGTTTACTACTGTATATCGTCATGTTATCACTGTATCCCTGCTTTCTGCTGTATATCGTTTTTTGTTAGATACATGTATGCTAAGCGTTGATACAGTTATATTTTGATAGCTGGATCTCGAACCCAAAATATTCTTATTCTTAATGTAAAGCTAAATATGGTTCAAACTGTTATATTTCTTTTAAATTTTAGTGTTATCCTGTTTTTGATCTAGAAGAAATACTTAGAAATCAGACCAGAAGTGTAGAGAAAACTGGCGTAGGGTATCACCAGCATTCTCTAAAAGACTAATGAATGCTCCCGTATACCAAACCCAAACAATAATGATGGTAAAGATGAATTAGTCGAGATAAAGAATGGTGTTGATGTCCAATAATGTTTTCAACCGTTTAAATGGAGGGCTTACGACCTAAGTTCCAACCTGAAGTTGTTTTTATGCACAATACGTCCACTTGTACAGGTTTCGAGTATTTCATTGCTCAGGTGATTAGTGAGTGCCTTAAAATGGATCAGTCCGCTTATGGGGAAAGTTGTATAAATGCAACTTCCCAAACTGATTACTAGTATGCTATTACTTACAAGCCATTAAACCCCTCTTGTCTTGTTCGGGTTATGGCCATGTTAGGTTCGACAAAGGAATCACAAACCTACATTGGATGTGTATTTCAATGCTGTGCGTCCTGTACTACCCTACGGTTTAGGTGGAAGACATCACCATATATCTATCGGACTATAGGTATACAGGTAGCATCTTACATGTGATGATCCTCCCACAATCATCCACGGCGTGACTTTTATTGTGTACTAGAGTTACTTACTAGACATGTCTATACTTTGTCTCCCCACAAAATTTGGCTTTTGTTCTCCCCCAAGAGAAGAAACAGTATTTCAGCGTGCTTAAGGGGTCGGTTTGCCACCGCAGGACGCAAGGCATATTTTCCTGCAAACCTTCAATTGTTTCACGGAAAATGTACGTCAATGAATCTTTCTTTTCCATCAGCAAAGTTATGCGCAAGAGAAGTGGGTAGGTGAATTTGCATTTCAAGTATGAGCAGCAGGTAGCAAACAGCCTCAAAGAGGTACTAGTTTACTTGTGTGTTCTTGACGCTTGGGAGGGATGTTACTTGGCCTCCCGAACACCATACCAAAGTATTACTTGCCATATATGGCTAACTGTAAATATATGATGTTGCATTTCGATCAAGGGAAGAGCTCAAGCATTGAATCATATCATAAAAGTCAATACTCGAGTTCATTTTCCTGCATAACATTGACCTCAACTTTCAGCACATTCCCCAGCGGATATCCCCTTCTCGTGTGTTTTTCCCGAGATCATGCTTGGAGATGAGGCTTGGCGTGTTGTAGACGAAAGTGTAGGCCCTAATCTAATGGACCTAATGTCCTTGGATTCTAATGTTATGAAGGACCGGACGTCCTTCCACCAACCCCAATGATTGCATGAATTAATGTATTTGAACAGATCCTTAACTTACTTGAAAATGTGTAAATATCTTTTTTCCATTTGCAGTAATTTCCTCACTTCTTAAGTACAGTACATGTAGGAACATAACTGATTTCGATGTGCTATTGGTTTTCAAGATTTCCATCCTATGACAGTGTTTATGTCTCTATTGTCTACATTTCTGAGTCAGTTGTATTCGGACTCCTTTGGGAGGAGGGCAGTTTAGGGTATCCCTCCACGTAGGATTACGTTTGGATGAATAAGGCCTGTGGTGGCCCATGATAAGTCACCGCTTATCTTTCTGTTGTTGTGTGTACTTGAAGTTGACATGGAGGTTATTGACCAGGGGATTCGAAGAGTACATCCTCTTACAAGAAAAAGGATAAGCTTGGAAAATAGTTTAAAGATGTTTCTGAGATCCCTGTTTGAGAAGCCTGGAATTTTTGAAATGGGACCTACTGATGTGTGTGGGGTTTCTGGTATGACTCTAAAGGTAAAACACAAACTCTCTCTCGGTCTTGTCTAAATGTTTTCAAACATGGAACATTTTCATATGAATATCCCAAAGGTGCTGCTATCACTGTACTGTCAGTTTTATTGTGTAACTGACAAATATCTTTGAACTGGCAGAGAGGGGTAGATGTTGAGATGAGTAAGCCATAAGTAGTCCAGTATTATCCAACATTGTGAGAGCTTACATGAAGAGTGTGAAAGTGGAACAAGGAAAAGCACGGCTTCCTCCTCTACAATCAAAACCTAAGTCCGTATTAAGTTAATTGCAACACACAATTAGTAAAAATCATAAGGTAGGGTAGTTTTTGGTTGGTATTGGTAGGTTTAGTCCACGTATCATGTTTTAGTTAAGACCTAATGTTTAATGATTTAGTTTTGATTATTTAAACGTCTAAAGAAAACAGGTATTATTATATTGAGTTATTTTGTTAATGCAGCACTAAATAATTTTGTCCTTATATTGTTTTCCTAATTCATGAAATTCAATTTTGACTATAAAGAGAATCAAATGCATTTTGGAAATGTGAGGCTTTTTTTTATTGAGTATTGGAAGAGATGAGCCCAATCAGTGCCTAATACACAGGTTTATCTACCCACAGTACAGATATTTCTTATTACCCAATACACAGGTGTATCTACCCACAGTACAGGTACAACATGTATGTCTTATTAACCAATGCATAGGTATATCTATTCACAGAACAGGTATCTCTTCTTACCCAATACACAGGTATATCTACCCACAGAACAGTATGTCTTATTATCTAATACACGTGTATCTACCCACAGTACAGGTATGTCGTATTACCCAATACACAGGTATATCTACCCACAGTACAGGTATGTCGTATTACCCAATACACAGGTATATCTACCCACAGTACAGGTATGTCTTATTATCTAATACATGTGTATCTACCCCCAGTACAGGTATGTCTTATTACCTAATACACAGGTATATCTACCCACAGTACAGGTATGTCTTATTACCTAATACACAGGTATATCTACCCTCAAAACAAGTATGTCTTATTGTAATACATGCGTATATCTAACCAAGATACAGGTCTTCTAACAGTCTGCCCACAACACATTCTTGAGCTATTACCCAGTACGCAGGCACATTTCCTCGCATAGAAAAGATATGTCTTAATATCCAATACACGGATGTATATACCAATTTTACTTACTTTACTGTTACTAAATACACAATGTCCCTTTAGCTATTGCCCAATGTACAGGTTTATTTAACCAAAGTAGCGGTTTTCATTATTATCCAAATAGTTAAACTCCAGTTACGTTAATCGCTACCTTAACGGTCTACTGCACAATCTACACATTTTGTAGCACTATTGGCAAGATTACATGATCGAAAATTTTCTGCATGCGTCGGTCTGCACAATACAACTGTGGCCGGTTAAGTTGACCTAAATTGGCCGAGTAGGTCTAGACGATACCGGCTGGGAGATCTACACATTCTGTCGATCAAGGCGTAGATAGTTTAGAAACCTTAATAAACAATTATAATATCGGACATTTATCTGGTGTTTCATTTAAAGTGTTAGAAAGGAAATGAGCTAACAATTCAAATAGAGTGATATTAACTTTGATATGTACGGCCTTGAGATGTTGACAGTCAAAGGCTACAACAGAACGCATGGATTCGTCGTACCGGGTAAGTATTGAATTGGCCGAGTATACTGGCTGGGGGATCGTGACTGATGTATATTGATCTACAGGTAAATATGTTTGGAAAAAATATGTATTTCATATCACAATGTGCTGACAATTAGGTTCAGGCAATAGGAAAAATATCTTCGTGTCCACTAACCATCCTACGGAGTCCTCTCCTTTTCCGAAACCCATTGTTGTTCCTGCGTCAAGATGTCAAAATATCTTAAAAAGCAAAACCTTAATTATGTCTTTAATCCCAACCCGTCCCCAGAAGTGTTTTTCCCTTATTTTCTCCGTCTCCAGAAGCCCCATCGCCATTCACTAAACACACCTACTTCTCAGCTTTCTCCAACTCAAGCGGACGGATAATTCTCTCTTACCTCGACCCACTCAGTCATCAGATTTTCGCCGTTCTGATGCTCAATTCCATGAAATTCCATTCCGCCGCTCCAATTCAACAACGTCTTTGAAAGTTTCCACAACCGTCTTAGAAGTTCACCTGCTTTTTACCCTTCAGAGGTATCCATTTTCGCCCCTATCTGTTTCATAGAAGCCCCATTCCCTCTCTTCCGTCTTTTCTCACCTATTCCTCCATTGCCCTTCTCTTCTCTACCTCATCCTATATAGTCCATGTTTTGCCTCATCCTCAAAATCCACCTATTTTACCCCGAATATGTCATCCAAAATCTTGCTACAACCTATCCCTTTCAGAAGTCTTCGGCACTTTCCCCAAATTGTCCTGCAATGTCACATTTCACTCCCAAATCCTTCCCAACAGTACCCAATTTCCTTTCCCATCCCTTTATCAGAAATAGCCTTCTTCCGCCCCCACCCCTACCTTGTACTCGAATCTCCACGTCCGCCGCTGACAACCAATTTTATCCTCACACATCTCTTCCCAACTCGCCTTGCTATTAGTACCTCAGACACTCTATACAACCTTTTTTCCAGTCACCGGAAGTGCCCCTTCATTCCCATTTTCACTGCGTCCTCATAACTCCCCGCCGCGTCATTGAAACTCCCGTTCCTGTTTACATACAGTCCTCAGTTCCCATTCATTCCCCCTTTTTTCCTACACTTCCCGTATTCGGAAATTCCTTCTTTCCCTCATTCCTCATCAGTATCCCTGGTCGATATATTCATAGTTTAAGTATGTCTTATTATAATAGACAGGTGCATCTGTCAAAAGTACAGGTATGTCTAATAACCGAATAATCAGGTATATCTACCTACAGTACATGTATGTATATGGATTACCTTACACACAAGTATATCTGCCTACAGTACAGGTATGTCTTATAACCGAATACACAGGTATATCTACCTAAAGCACATGTATGTGATAATACCCAATACACAGGTAAATATCTGTCTACAGTACAGGTATGTAATATAACCAAAAACATTTGTGTATCGAACCAAAGTAAGGTTTCGTTGTTACCCCAAAATATGTTACATGTGATATACACACAAGATTCCTATATCCACGATAGAGTACCTAATACAAAAACTATAAGATACTAACTAACAGATTAAATACAGGTATTTAAATCCCATTGACGTTAATCACTACCTTCACGACTTGTTGCACAATTTTCTGCTTTGTTATCAATGTTGCAAAGGTTACACGATCGGTAACTGATATTTTCTGTGTACATCTGTATCAACAATGCAACGATGTCCAGGTAAGTTGACAGAAACTGGTTAGGTAGGCCAAGTAGTCGGTATGTCTGCATATTCTGGCTGGGTAAGCGTGCAGAATTTAGGAATCTGAATTAACAATTACAGTCGGACATTTAACAATTAACTATGATTATTATCTTACTCAAAAAAATGTATTGTAAAACTAGGAGGACAGAACAAAGAGTAACAGGAATGTTTAATACGTCGATTGTCGAAAAGCGATTTGAAAAAGGAAATGTGCTTCTCACCTGTGTAACTGTGTTTTAAACATATATTTACCCAAATTGTTTGTATTCCGTGGATCTATTTACACATACACACATATACACACACAAACATACACACACACACAAACAACCACGCACACACAAACACACACGCATCAACGATTTCTTTATACGTCCCCGATTTCAATCAAAATGATAATTCTATTTTTTTTAAATATACCAACTCTGAGTCAATTTCCATCTTGACACAGATGTATCTACCCACAGTACAGGTATGTCTTATAACCCAATAAATAGGTGTAACTACCAACTGTACAGGTATGTCTTATAACCCAATAAATAGGTGTATCTACCCACAGTACAGGTATGTCTTATAACCCAATAAATAGGTGTATCTACCCACAGTATAGGTATGTCTTATAACCCAATACATAGGTGTATCTACCCACAGTACAGGTATGCCTTATAACCCAATACACAGATGTATCTACCCACAGTACAGGTATGTCTTATAACCCAATACACAGATGTATCTACCCACAGTACAGGTATGTCTTATAACCCAATAAATAGGTGTATCTACCCTCAGTATAGGTATGTCTTATAACCCAATACATAGGTGTATCTACCCACAGTACAGGTATGTCTTATAACCCAATACACAGATGTATCTACCCACAGTACAGGTATGTCTTATAACCCAATACACAGGTGTATCTACTCACAGTACATGTATATTTACCCGCAGTACAGGTATGTCTTATAACCCAATACACCGGTATATCTACATACCGTACAGGTATGTCTTATTACTCAGTACACAGGTATATTACCCACAGTACAGGAATTTCTTATGACCCAGTACACAGGTGTATCTACCCACAGTACAGGTATGTCTCATAACCTAATTCACAGGTATATCTACCCACTGTTACGTTACGTCTTATTACCAAAAACACCGGTATATCTACATACAGTACAGGCATATGATATTACCCTGTACACAGATGTATTTTCCCAAAGTTTGGGTATCTCTGAGTTCCCAATCCACAAGTGTATCTACCCACTTAACTTGCGGTTGGTATTACCGAATATACGGGAGTATCTATCCAAAGTACATACTTTCATAATCGTCAAAAAAATCTCCATTGACGTTAATCGCAACCTTAACGGCCTACTGCACAATCTACGTCTTTGATAACTATGGTGGTAAGGTTACATTGCATGTTATGAATATTTTCCGTACACGCCCATCTGCACAATAAACTGGTCGGGTAAGTTTACCTAAAGTGGCCGGCCAGGTCTACACAATACCAGCCGGGAGATCTATACATTCTGTCTGGGTAGGCGTAGAGTTTATAACCTTGAATAACGCAACTGAGTAAATATTGCAACCCATTCTGTTCCTAAGTATTAATTGTGTAAAATATATACCATTGCACATTGTTGCAACTTTTACATTCCGATGACGTCACACGAAAAGGCTTCATTGCGTTTTTTTTTTTTTTTTTTTTTAATTTTTAAATGCTTTTGTTAGTTTTCTTCTGTTTCAATTTATATGATAAAACAAAAGCAATCAATATGGTTTAAGAATGTAGTTTTACGAAAAACGGCATGTTGCGTATAAGACTCCAACTTTTACCTTGTCAACCCATTCGTAATCGTAGCTTTGATCGGCTGTTATGGCAACGTTGAGGTCGGTTTTACCTAGGGTAAATCTACAAATATGTATGTATAATCAAAAACCTTCTGCACGATTCATAATGCCTTTGTAAATCATCAACAAACTTTATTTAAATTAATAATGATTCATTGCCTTCGTCTATGAACGTTTGTTCGTTTCTTTGCCGACAAAATACTGACGAGCTCCAATATCAAAACATGGACATTAACACTTGCTCTATAAATCGAGCCAGCGCATCTCATTTCCCAAAATCAGTGCTTCCCAAACAGAAAACCGCGTGAGGGTATTTGTAACAGAGCATCGCAAAATGCTTTGTATAGAATACGAAATACGTCAATTGTGTGCGTTGACCATATTTACAGACCAATTGTTAATATGATATTTCCTGCTGGTCACCTGACCACGTGTGAATACGAAGGCCAAAGAAAACGTCCAGATACGGACGCTGGACAACAAGCATTGAAATATATTTTCGAAAAAAGACAGAACAGATGTGGAAATTATCAAATAATGTATTTATTGAAAAGAATTTCTGTTGTTGTGTTCAATCATAAATTCAACATTAACCCATATGTGTAACAATTACAATCGCACATTGAACTTCTGATTCATTGTTAAACAACGTGTTAGAATGTGTACGTCCTAAGGATATAAACAAAGAAGAAAGGCGTGGTCACTCGATGTTGACATTCTGAGATTACAACAGAACGCATGGATTCATCGTGACCGAATATTGTTCTACAGCTTAATATGTTCTTATGTACAATTATGTATTTCATACCACAGTGTGCTGACAATAAGGTCCAGTCACATCATTTTATAGCAAATAGGAAAAATATATATTCGTTCCCACTAACCGTCCTAAGAAATTATCTCCTTTTCCAAAAATTATCCTATGTTGGTCCTTTCTCCGGTGCCACGATATCCCCAAAAGCAAAATCTTCATTATCCGTTCCCTGCCCTCAATTTATACCCGTCCCCGGAGACGCCCAAACTACCTATCACTTACTTACATCTCAGTTCCCTTCCACTCTGCCCCCAGAAGAATTTCTCTGAATTTTCCACAATCGTCCTTCTCTTTACCATCTCATCTAAAAGCTGTGGCCCATCCTCAAAAACTAGATATTAGACCCCCCCACATGTCATCCAACAAATCCCCTGCATCCATAACCGTTACTCGGAGGTCCTTTTATTGCCTAGATCCTGAATTTTGGAATAATGGCCACAATTTCTGAAGGTTTATATCTTAAAGGACCGACGGCGGCCACTTTCAATATTTCATATTCAAGAAATGTATTGTAAAACTAGGAGGACACTCAATACACAGGTGTATCTGCCCACAGTACATGTATGTCGTTTTACCCAATACACAGGTTATCTGCCTACAGTACAGACATGTTTTAATACCCAGTACACTTTAAGAAAACTACCATATCGCAGTGTTCTGACAATAAACGATCAGTACAACTCCAAACACCAGGGGTCGCTTATTTCTCTTGCAGTATAGTCGTCGTCTATGGTATTCACCGATCAGTGTGTCACAGTTAGGTAGTCAGCGACTAGGGAAGTCGCCTACTAGGGCAATCACGGTCACCGATCAGTGTGTTATACCTATGTAGTCACCGACTAGGGTAGTCAACGTCTAGTGAGTTACAGTTAGGTAAACATCGACTAGGGTAGTCTCCGACTAGAATAGTTACCGATTAGGGTAGTTACCGACTAGGGTATTTACCGACTAGGGTAGTTACCGACTAGGTTAGTTACCGACTAGGGTAGTCTCCGACTAGAATAGTTACCGACTAGGGTAGTTAACGACTAGGGTAGTTACCGACTGGGGTAGTTATCGACTAGAGTATTTACCGACTAGGGTAGTTACCGACTAGGGTAGTTACCGACTAGGATAGTTACCGAGTAGGGTAGTTACTGACTAGGGTAGTTACCGACTGGGGTAGTTACCGAATATATCATAGAGTCATATACATTTGTTAGTTTGTTGAATTCGACAGCATTTTTGATTTAGCTATATATGTATAAATGAAATAATTATTGTTAACTAAGGATTATTTGTATTCTATACAAAGTATGAAGTTTTTTTTTAACACATTTTTCTGTTTGCTTTTGTGTTAAGCAAGATATTCCCTATCAGATAACTCATCACTGCAAAAATGCCAATATTAACATCATTCATGAACTCCCATAGAAAGTAATTAAGTTGTCCAAGTCTCTGGTGATTCATGGTAATTTTATCAATGTGTTAAATGTATTGCTAATAGCATGCCTTGTGCTATTCATGCATCAACTTATCTCTGATATCAAAAAGCCGATTTAAATGTCTTGTCTGTACACTTTTAAGACATGGTAATGTTTTATATGACAATCACCAATAACATAAGACGATCCTTATTTGTCTATAATATTAAAGTCTCATTTAATGTCCCTAAACTTCCCAGGTTTCAAGGTGCCTTCCCACTTAATGTTATGGTCTCCCTTTGCTTGGAAGGTTCCATTTATACTTGTCTGGCATTTTCATGACCTTGTTTACATTTAAAGGGTCTTGGCCCTAAATTATAAATGTATCCCGTTCCCTTCTATTGGCACCCTGTCCTGAACCTCTACCCAGGACCCTCTCCATCTTCAGGGTCCCTTCCAAAAGCTCGATCTTCCTGTCAAGGTCACCTACATGTCCTATGTACCATGCCTTTTCCCCGCTTAGGTTTTTGATAATATATCTCTTTCTATTTGTTCTCTATCTCTAGGTCCCTTTCCAATGAAGTACCCTCTTCCTCTCCTGGTCCTTTACTTACTCTTCGACTCACTCTCATTGTTCCCTCTTGATCAAGAAGTCTCGTTCACTGCTGACCGAATCTCCCCTTGCCTGCTCTCTACCTTCAAACGGTCCCACATTATACCCCTTCCTCCATATCCATGAATATTTCTCTCCACGGTCCCCCTTCAGATATCTCCTCGCTTTTTAGGATTCACCTTCAATGCCTTCTTCCTCTTTCACAATAAAATACCATCCATTCTCCAGAGTCCTTCTAAACAAGTAGTGTCCTCCGTTCCTGGCCCCTTTTCCTGCTTGAGGTCTGAATGAACTCTTACAATCAAACACCTTTCTCATCACAGATTTTTAACAGCCACTACACTCTTCTAATTTAGGGTCCTCTCACGACTATATTCCCTACGGTATTAGGTTCCCGTCCATACCTCTAACCACTAGAGGGTCCCCACCATATCACCATCAATCAAGGAACTTTTCCCTTTCTACACCCCCTACCACACTGGGTTGCCCTTTACATCCCCTACCACTCTTTGATCAAGTCCCTTCTCCTCTAACACTATAGGTTCCGTTTAATTCTATACTCCTTACCACTCTAGCGTTTCCTTAATTTCCGTACCCCTTACCACTCTTTGGTGTCTTTATTCCCCTACAACTCTAGTCCCTCCCTTTCCATACCCCTGCCTTTCTATGGTGTCTTGTATTTCCCCAACAACTCTGATCCCTATCCTCCCCAATCTCCCCCTCCCCTTTTCATCCCCCTGACACTCTTGGGTCCCCCGTCCGTATTGTGCCCTCTCCCTACATAACCTCTACCATCCTATGGCCCCACCCCTTCCATACCACTATCTCTGTAGAGTCCCCTCTTCAATACCCCTACCACTCAATGGTCGCCTTCAGTCCATACCCAGGGGCCCTACCACTCTACAGATCCTTTAAATGTACATCAATATATCTGGTTTGTAATCTGTGGAAGTCGTCCAACGCCCATTTAAATCTTTTTCAATTTAAATCTTTTGTGTGGCCCAGTCAATGTTATTTTACTTTGTATGTCTGATGACATATGATTGCCATATTATATCGTGCTGACATGACTGCAGTATTGTGTTACATAGAGTTCCAAGTACTGAAATGCAATGCATATAATATCAAAGTTCTGTGTCATTAAGACAAATGATGCGTCATGTGGATATTTAACAAATAACCATTGTTTGTTTTGAGGCTGTACGTCACTGGAAAGTCCACCATGTCTCTATAACACCAGTGTTTACACCCTTAAACACAGACATGTTGGATGATATACATACGGCCACCTGTTTAAGGATCGCTATTTGTCCACTTCATATAGAATCACTGACTGAATGCAATTCTACCTGTGTATAAAGATAAAAACTCTGGTTTATAGAATCACTGACTGAATTCAATTTTACCTGTGTATAAAGAAAATTAAGAGCTCTGGCTTTTAGAATCATCACTTATACTCGACCACCAGTGTATAAAGAATTCATATACAAGATCAACATAGTTTGGGGGTAAGTATCATATAATTACTATAACAAATGAACCGGTAAGTAATTTAAAGAGGCCCACAGAGCCTGTATTTTTCACCTGGATAATCAGAAGTAATGGTAAAACACTCTCATTATTGTTATATTAGAGTCAACACTTTCACCTTAATATAATTTACCTATCAGATTCCAGAAAAAATAGAAAGTTAATTCAGGTGAAAAAGACTCAATACATATAACCCATTGACCTATTTGGCCTTGACCTTGACATACTTTAACATGGATATAATTTGTTATACATATCATTTGTATAAATTCTTCGCAATAACCCAACAAATCAAGTTGACAGAATTTGTCTAGTAGGATGCTGGAATGAAGTGCTACCAATTCTGTTAATATGAATGTCTTTGATCTAATTTCAAGGTCACATGGATGAGATGTGTTTAAATCTTTTAATAACTTCTTCGCAATAACCAGTTGGTAAAGGTTCAGGCTATTGTCCAGTAGCAGACCAATGGTATTGAATAGAACAACCTTGCATAAATCTACTCCTCTAGGGTTACCTTTATTCCCTCTACTACTCTAGCCCCCTGCATTATGATCCTTCTACTACTCTAGGGTTACCTTTATTCCCCCTACAACACTAGTCTCCTCCCTTTTCATACTCTCAACCACTCTAGGAAACCTTTTATTCCCATTACAGCTTTAGTCCCCTCCCTTTTCATACCCCTACCACTCTAATGTAACCTTTATTCCCCCTATAACGCTAGTCCCCTACATTTGATCCTCCCTAATACTCTAGGATGCCCTTTATTCCCATTTCAACTCTATTTTTTCTCCCTTTTAATAACCTCTACCGCTTTAGGGTGTCCTTTTATTCCCCCTATTCTTTTACAACTCTAGTCTCCTCCCTCTTACTACCCTCTACAACTTAAGGGTGCCATTTATTCTCATTACAACTCCAGTCCCTTGTCTTTCCATATTCCCTACCGGTCTAGTGTGTCCTTTCCATGCTCCTAACATTTAATGTGTCCTTTATTCTCCTTACAACTCTAGGGATACCTTTATTTCCCCTACATCTCTAGTTCCCTCCCTTTCCATGCCTCTGCCCCTCGAGGGTCCCCAGTACACACTCTCTACACACCCTCTACCACTCTATTTAGCCCACCCCTTCCATACCCTTACCTGTTTAAAGTCCCTTCTTCAATACCCCTACCACTCAACGGTCCCCTTCCGTCCATACCCAGGGGCCCTACCACTTCACAGATCCTCTAAATGTACATCAATATATATTGTTTGTAATCAATGGAAGACGTCCAATACCCATTTAAATCTTTTTCAAATCAAATCTTCTGTGTGGCCCAGTCAATGTTATTTTATTCTGTATGCCTGATATCATGTGATTACCATATTATATCAAGCTGACATGAGTGCAGTATTGTGTTACATAGGGTTCCAAGTACTGAAATACAACGCGTATATCAAAGTTCTGTGTCACCAAGACACATGATGCGTCATGTGAATATTTAACAAATAACCATTGGTTGTTTTGAGGTTGTACGTCGCTGGAAAGTCCACCATGTCTCCATAACACCAGTGTTTACACCCTTAAACACAGACATGTTAGAAGATATGCATACGGCCACCTGTTTAAGGATCGCTTTGAGTCCACTTCATATAGAATCACTGACTGAATTAAATTCTACCTGTGTATAAAGACAATAACTCTGGCTTATAGAATCACTGACTAAATTCAATTCTACCTGTGTATAAAGAAAATTAAGAGCTCTGGCTTTTAGAATCATCACTTATACTCGACCACCAGTGTTTAAAAAATTCATATACAAGATCATCCTATTTTTGAGGTAAGTATCATATAATTACTATAACAAGTGAACCGGTAAATAATTTAAAGAAGCCCACAGAGCCTGTATTTTTCACCTGGATAATCAGAAGTAATGGTAAAACACTCTCATTATGGTTATATTAGAGTCAACACTTTCACCTAAATATAATTTACCTTTCAGATTCCAGAAAAGATAAAAAGTTAATACAGGTGAAACAGACTCAATAAGCCATTGACCTATTTGGCCTTGACCTTGACATACTTTAACAGGGATATAATTTGTTATACGTATAATTTTTATAAACTCTTCGCAGTAACCTAAAAAATAAAGTTGATAGAATTTGTCCAGTAGGATGCTGGGATGAAGGGCTACCAAGTTTGTTGATATTAATTTCTTTGACCTGGATCAGATGTGTTGAAATCTTTCAATCACTTCTTCGCAATAACCAGTTGGTAAAGGTTCAGGATATTGTCCAGTAGCACACAAATTGAATTAAAAAGAACAACCTTGCATAAATCTATCCCTCTAGGGTTACATTTATGTCCACCTACAACTCTTGTCCCCTCCCTTTTCATGCTCTCTCCCACTCTAGAGTGCCCTTTATTCCCACTTCAACTCTAGTTTTCTCCCTTTCCATACCCTCTGCCAATCTAGGATGTCCTTTATTCCCATTACAGCTCTTGACCCCTCCATTTTCATACCCTTACCACTCTACCCAATACACAGGTATATATCCGCCTACAATACAGGTATGTAATATAACCAAAAACATTTGTGTATCGCACCAAAGTAAGGTTTCGTTGTTACCCCAGAATATGTTACATGTGATATACACACAAGATTCATATATCCACGATAGAGTACCTAATACGAAAAAAAGATAAGATACCAACTAAATGATTAAATACAGGTATTTAAACCCCATTGACGTTAATCACTACCTTCATGGTTTGTTGCACAATTTTCTGCTTTGTTATCACTGTTGCAAAGGTTACACGATCGGTAACTGATATTTTCTGTATACATCTGTATCAACAATTCGACGGTAGCCAGGTTAGTTTACAGAAACTGTTTAGGTAGGCCAAGTAGTCGGCATGTCTACATTTTCTGGCTGGGTAAGCGTGCAGAATTTAGAAATCTTAATTAACAAATACAATCAGACATTTAAAAAGTGTTTCATTGAAATGCAAAAGGTACAAAAGAAAGCGATTTGACAAAGCAAGCAGAGACAAAAACGTTAGTGTTTACAGACCCGGGACAGAGAGAATAAGGAGAGGCGTGTTCGCTCGATATTGACATCAAATGCCGAATTATTATCTATGATTATTATCATACTCAAATAATGTATTGTAAAACTAGGAGGAGTATTGAGAGCAAAGAGGAACAGGAATGTTTGATACGTCGATTAACGAAAAGCGATTAAAAAAGTAAATGTGCTTCTCACCTGTTTAACTGTGTTTTAAACATATATTTACCCAAATTGTTTGTATTCCATCGATCTGGTTACACACTCATCCACAAACCCTCACATATACACACACAAACATCCACACACGTAAACACGCATACACAAACGTCTGTTCATATAAGTAACGAAGGCTTTATACGTCCCCGATTTGAATACACATGATTATTCTATTTTTAAAAATATACCAACTCTGAATCAAATCACACCTTGACACAGGTGTATCTACCCACAGTACATGTATGTCTTATAACCCAATACACATGTGTATCTACCCTCAGTACAGGTATGTCTTATAACCCAATACACAGGTGTATCTACCCACAGTTCAGGTATATCGTATAACCCAATACACAGGTTATCTAACCTCAGTACATGTATGTATTATAACCCAATACACAGGTGTATCTACCCATAGTACAGGTATTTCGTATTACCCAATACACAGGTGTATCAACCAACAGTACATTTAAGTCTTATTACCCAATACACCGGTATATCTACATACAGTACAGGCATATGATATTACCCTGAACACAGGTGTATTTTCCCACAGTTTAGGTATCTCTGGGTACCCATTCCACAAGTGTAACTACCCACTTAACTTGCGTTTGGTATTACCGAATACACGGGAGTATCTATCCAAAGTACATACTTTAATAATCATCAAAGTAATCTCCATTCACGTTAATCCCTTCCTTAACGGCCTACTGCACAATCTACGTCTTTGATAACTATGGTGGTAAGGTTACATTGCCTGTTATGAATATTTTCCGTATACGCCCATCTGCACAATAAACTGGTCGGGTAAGTTTACCTAGAGTGGCCGGGCAGGTCTACACAATACCGGCCGGGAGATCTATACATTCTGTCTGGGTAGGCGTAGAGTTTACAAACTTGAATTATGCAACTGTGTTAATATTGCAACCCATTCTGTTGCTCAGTAGTAATTATGTAAAATATATACTATTGTGCATTGTTGCATCATTCCGATGACGTCACACGAAAAGGCTTCATTGTGGCTTTTTTAAATTTTCTAAATGCTTTTGTTAGTTTTCTTTTGTTTCAATTGATATGATAATACAACACCAATGAATACGATTTAAGAATGCAGTTCTACGAAAAAGGCCTGTTTCGTATAAGACTCCAACTTTTACCTTGTCAACCCATTCGTAATCGTAGCTCTGATCGGCTGTTATGGCAACGTTGATGTCGGTTTTACCTAGGGTAAATCTACAAATGTATATGTATAATCGAAAACCTTCTACACGATACATAATGCCTTTGTAAAACATCTATACATTTTATTTGAATTAATAATGATTCATTGCATTCGTCTATCAACGTTTGTTCGTTTCTTTGCCGACTTGATACTGAAGAACACCAATATCTAAACATGGACATTAACACTTGGTCTATAAATCGAGCCAGTGCATCTCATTTCCCAAAATCAGTGCTTCCGAAACATAAGACCGCGTGAGAGTATTTGTAACAGAACATCGCAAAATGCTTTGTATAGAATACGAAATACGTTAATTGTGCGTTGACCATATTTACAGACCAATTGTTAATATGGTATTTCGTGCTGGTCACCTGACCACGTGTGAATACGAAAGCCAAAGAAAACGTCCAGATACGGACGCTGGAAAACGAGCATTGGAATCCATTTTCGAAAAAAGACAGAACAGTTGTGGAATTATCATATAATGTATTCATTGAAAAGAATTTCTGTTGTGTTCAATCATAAACTCAACATTAACCCATTTGTATAACAATTACAATTGGACATTGAACTTGTGTTTCATTGTTAAACAACGTGTTAGAAAGAAAACTATTTAACAATACAAACAGAGTGACATGAACTTGAATGTGTACGTCCTAAGGATATAAACAAAGAAGAAAGGCTTGGTCACTCGATGTTGACATTCTGAGATTACAACAGAACGCATGGATTCATCGTGACCGAATGTTGTTCTACAGCTTAATATGTTCTTATGTACAATTATGTATTTCATACCACAGTGTGCTGACAATAAGGTCCAGTCACATCATTTTATAGCAAATAGGCAAAAATATATCTTCGTGCCCACTAACCGACCTAAGAACATATCTCCATTTCCAAAAAAATATCCTATGTTGGTCCTTTCTCCGGTGCCACGATATCCCCAAAAGCAAAATCTTCATTATCCGTTCCCTGCCCTCAATTAATACCCGTCCCCGGAGACGCCCAAACTACCTGTCACTTACTTACATCTCAGTTCCCTTCCACTCTGCCCCCAGAAGTATTTTCTGAATTTTCCACAATCGTCCTTCTCTTTACCATCTCATCTTAAAGCTTTGGCCCATCCTCATAAACTAGATATTAGACCCCCCACATGTCATCCAAGAAATCCCCTGCATCCATAATCGTTACTCGGAGGTCCTTTTATTCCCTAGATCCTGAATTTTGGAATAATGGCCACCATTTCTGAAGGTTTATATCTTAACGGACCGACGGCGGCCACTTTCAATATTTCATATTCAAGAAATGTATTGTAAAACTAGGAGGACACTCAATACACAGGTGTATCTGCCCACAGTACATGTATGTCGTTTTACCCAATACACAGGTTATCTGCCTACAGTAGAGACATGTTTTAATACCCAGTACACTTTTAGAAAACTACCCTATCGCAGTGTTCTGACATTAAACGATCAGTACAACTCAAAACACCAGGGGTCGCTTATATCTTTTGCAGTATAGTCGCCGTCTACGGTAGTCACCGATCAGTGTGTAACAGTTAGGCAGTCATCGACTAGGAAAGTCTCCTACTAGGGCAATCACGGTCACCGATCAGTGTGTTATACCTATGTAGTCACCGACTAGGGTAGTCACGGTCTAGTGAGTTACAGTTAGGTAAACATCGACTAGGGTAGTCACCGACTAGAATAGTCATCGACTAGAATAGTTACCGACTAGGGTAGTTACCGACTAGGGTATTTACCGACTAGGGTAGTTACCGACTAGGGTAGTTGCCGACTGGGGTAGTTACCGACTAGGGTAGTTACCGAGTAGGGTAGTTACCGACTAGGACATCTACCGACTAGGGTAGTTACCGCTAGGGTAGTTACCGACTAAGGTATTTACCGACTAGGGTAGTTATCGACTAGGGTAGTTACCGACTGGGGTAGTTACCCACTAGGGTAGTTACCCACTAGGGTAGTTACCGAATATATCATAGAGTCATATACATTTGTTTGTTTGTGGAATTCGGCAGCATTTTTCATTTAGCTATATATGCATAAATGAAATAATTAATGATAACTAAGGATATTTGTATTCTATACAAAGTATGACGTTGTGTTTAACACATTTTTTCTGTTTGCTTTTGTGTTAAGCAAGATATTCCCTATCAGACAACTCATCACTCCAAAAATGTTTTATATACTTTCTGTATGCCAATATTAACATTCATGAATTCCTATATAAAGTAACTAAGTGGTCCAAGTCTCTGGTGATTCATGATAATTTTGTCAATGTGTTAAATGTATTGCTAATAGCATGCCTTGTGCTATTCATGCATCAACTTATCTCTGATATCAAAAGGCCGATTTAAATGTCTTGTCTGTACACTTTTAAGACATGGTAATGTTTTATATGACAATCATCAATAACATAAGACGATCCTTATTTGTCTATAATATTAAAGTCTCATTTAATGTCCCTAAACTTCCCAGGTTTCAAGGTCCCTTCCCACTTAATGTTATGGTCTCCCTTCGCTTGCAAGGTTCCATTTATACTTGTCTGGCATTTTCATGACCTTGTTTACATTTAAAGGGTCTTGGCCCAAAATTATAAATGTATCCCGTCCCCTTCTACTGGCACCCTGTCCTGAACCTCTACCCAGGACCCTCTCTATCTTCAGGGTCCCTTCCAAAAGTTCGATCTTCCTGTCAAGGTCACCTACATGTCCTATGTCCCATGCCTTTTCCCCTCTTAGGTTTTTGATAATATCTCTTTCTATTTGTTCTCCATCTCTAGGTCCCTTTCCAATGAAGTACCCTCTTCCTCTCCCGGTACTTTACTTACTCTTCGACTCACTCTCCTTGTTCCCTCTTAATCAAGAAGTGTCGTTCTGTGCTGACCCCTTCTCCCCTTGCCTGCTCTCTACCTTCAAACGGTCCCACATTATACCCCCTTCCTCCATATCCATGAATATTTCTCTCCACGATCCCCCTTCAGATATCTCCTCGCTTTTTAGGATTCACCTTCAATGCCTTCTTCCTCTTTCACAATAAAATACCATCTTTTTCTCCAGAGTCCTTCTAAACAAGTAGTGTCCTGGACCCTTTTCCTGCCTGAGGTCTGAATGAACTCTTTCAATCAAACACCTTTCTCATCACAGATTTTTAACAGCCACTACACTCTTCTACTTTAGGGGCCTATCACCACTATATTCCCTATGGTATTAGGTTCCCGTCCATACCTCTAACCACTAGAGGGTCTCCACACCATATCACCATCAATCAAGGAACTTTTCCCTTTCTACACCCCCTACCACACTGGGTTGCCCTTTACATCCCCTACCACTCTTTGGTCAAGTCCCTTCTCCTCTAACACTATAGGTTCCGTTTAATTCTATACTCCTTACCACTCTAGAGTTTCCTTAATTCCCGTACCCCTTACCACTCTTTGGTGTCCTTTATTCCCCTACAACTCTAGTCCCCTCCCTTTCCATACCCCTGCCTTTCTATGGTGTCTTGTATTTCCCCAACAACTCTGATCCCTATCCTCCCCAATCTCCCCCTCCCCTTTTCATCCCCCTGACACTCTTTGGTCCCCCGTCCTTATTGTGCCCTCTCCCTACATACCCTCTACCATCCGATGGCCCCACCCCTTCCATACCACTATCTCTGTAGAGTCCCCTCTTCAATACCCCTACCACTCAATGGTCGCCTTCAGTCCATACCCAGGGGCCCTACCACTCTACAGATCCTTTAAATGTACATCAATATATCTGGTTTGTAATCTGTGGAAGTCGTCCAATGCCCATTTAAATCTTTTACAATTTAAATCTTTTGTGTGGCCCAGTCAATGTTATTTTACTTTGTATGTCTGATGTCATATGATTACCATATTATATCGTGCTGACATGAGTGCAGTATTTTGTTACATAGAGTTCCAAGTACTGAAATGCAATGCATATATCAAAGTTCTGTGTCATTAAGACACATGATGCGTCATGTGGATATTTAACACATAACCATTGGTTGTTTTGAGATTGTACGTCACTGGAAAGTCCACCATGTCTCCATAACACCAGTGTTTACACCCTTAAACACAGACATGTTGGATGATATACATACGGCCACCTGTTTAAGGATCGCTATTTGTCTACTTCATATAGAATCACTGACTGAATGCAGTTCTACCTGTGTATAAAGATAATAACTCTGGCTTATAGAATCACGGACTGAATTCGATTTTACCTGTGTATAAAGAAAATTAATAGCTCTGGCTTTTAGAATCATCACTTACACTCGACCACCAGTGTATCAAGAATTCATATACAAGATCAACATAGTTTGGAGGTAAGTATCATATAATTACTATAACAAATGAACCGGTAAGTAATTTAAAGAAGCCCACAGAGCCTGTATTTTTCACCTGGATAATCAGAAGTAATGGTAAAACACTCTCATTATGGTTATATTAGAGTCAACACTTTAACCTAAATATAATTTACCTTTCAGATTCCAGAAAAGATAAAAAGTTAATACAGGTGAAAAAGACTCAATACAGATAAGCCATTGACCTATTTGGCCTTTACCTTGACATACTTTAACAGGGATATAATTTGTTATATATATAATTTGTATAAACTCTTCGCAGTAACCTAAAAAATAAAGTTGATAGAATTTGTCCAGTAGGATGCTGGGATGAAGGGCTACCAAGTTTGTTGATATTAATTTCTTTGACCTGGATCAGATGTGTTTAAATCTTTCAATCACTTCTTCGCAATAACCAGTTGGTAAAGGTTAAGGATATTGTCCAGTAGCACACAAATTGAATTAAAAAAATAACCTTGCATAAATCTATCCCTCTAGGATTACATTTATGTCCACCTACAACTCTTGTCCCCTCCCTTTTCGTGCTCTCTCCCACTCTAGCGTGCCCTTTATTCCCACTTCAACTCTAGTTTTCTCCCTTTCCATACCCTCTTCCAATCTAGGATGTCCTTTATTCCCATTACAACTCTTGACCCCTCCATTTTCATACCCTTACCACTCTATCCAATACACAGGTATATATCCGTCTACAATACAGGTATGTAATATAACCAAAAACATTTGTGTATCGCACCAAAGTAAGGTTTCGTTGTTACCCCAGAATATGTTATATGTGAAATACACACAAGATTCATATATCCACGATAGAGAACCTAATACGAAAAAAAGATAAGATACCAACTGAATGATTAAATACAGGTATGTAAACCCCATTGACGTTAATCACTACCTTCACGGTTTGTTGCACAGTTTTCTGCTTTGTTATCACTGTTGCAAAGGTTACACGATTGGTAACTGATATTTTCTGTGTACATCTGTATCAACAATACGACGGTAGCCAGGTTAGTTTACAGAAACTGGTTAGGTAGGCCAAGTAGTCGGCATGTCTACATTTTCTGGCTGGGTAAGCGTGCAGAATTTAGAAATCTGAATTAACAAATACAATCAGACATTAACAAGTGTTTTATTGAAATACAAAAGGTTCAAAAGAAAGCGATTTGACAAGGCAAGCAGAGACATAAACGTTAGTGTTTACAGACCCGGGACAGAGAGAATAAGGAGAGGCGTGTTCGCTCGATGTTGACATCAAATACCGAATTATTATCTATGATTATTATCATACTCAAATAATGTATTGTAAAACTAGGAGGAGTATTGAGAGCAAAGAGGAACAGGAATGTTTGATACGTCGATTAACGAAAGCGATTAAAAAAAGTTAATGTGCTTCTCACCTATTTAACTGTGTTTTAAACATAAATTTACCCAAATTGTTTGTATTCCGTCGATCTGGTTACACTCATCCACAAACCCTCACATATACACACACACAAACATCCACACATGTACACATGCATACACAAACGTCCGTTCATACGTTCCCGATTTGAATACACATGATTATTCTATTTTCAAAAATGTACCAACTCTGAATCAATTCACACCTTGACACAGGTGTATCAACCCTCAGTACAGGTATGTCTTATAACCCAATACAAATGTGTATCTACCCACAGTACAGGTATGTCTTATAACCCAATACACAGATGTATCTACCCACAGTACAGGTATGTCTTATAACCCAATATACATGTACATCTACCCTCAGTACAGGTATATTTTATAACCCAATACACAGGTGTATCTACCCACAGTTCAGGTATATCGTAAAACCCAATACACAGGTTATCTAACCTCAGTACAGGTATGTATTATGACCCAATACACAGGTGTATATTTTGGTTTGTTTGCTTTATTTAACGTCCTATTAACAGCCAGGGTCATTTAAGGACGTGCCAGGTTTTGGAGGTGGAGGAAAGCCGGAGTACCCGGAGAAAAACCACCGGCCTACGGTCAGTACCTGGCAACTGCCCCACGTAGGTCTCGAACTCGCAAACCAGTGGTGGAGGGCTAGTGATAAAGTGTCGGTGTATCTACCCACAGTACAGGTATCTCTTATAACTCATTACAGAGGTGTATCTACCCTCAGTGCAGGTACATCTTATAACCCAATACACAGGTTATCTACCCTCAATGCAGGTAAGTCTTATTACCAAACACACAGGTATATCTACCCATAGTACAGGTATGTCTTATAACTCAATACACAGATCTATCTACCCACAGTACCGGTATATCTAATAACCAAAGACACAAGTGTATCTACCCACAGTGCAGGTATATCTTATAACCCAAGACACAGGTGCATCTACCCTCAGTACAGGTATTTCTTATAACCGAATACACAGGTGTATCTACCCATAGTAGAAGTATGTCTTATTACAAAATACACAGGTGTATCTACCAACAGTACATTTAAGTCTTTTCACCCAATACACCGGTATATCTACATACAGTACAGGCATATGATATTACCCATTCCACAAGTGTAGCTACCCACTTAACTTGCGTTTGGTATTACCGAATACACGGGAGTATCTATCCAAAGTACATACTTTCATAATCATCAAAAAAATCTCCATTGACGTTAATCGCTACCTTATCGGCCTACTGCACAATCTACGTCTTTAATCACTATGGTGGCAAGGTTACATTGCCTGTTATTAATATTTTCCGTATACGCCCATCTGGTCGGGTAAGTTTACCTAAAGTGGCCGGGCAGGTCTACACAATACCAGACGGGAGATTTATAAATTCAGTCTGGGTAGGCGTAAAGTTTACGAACTTGAATTATGCAATTGGGTTAATATTGCAACCCATTATGTTGCTCAGTAGTAATTATGTGAAATATATACTATTGTATATTGTTGCAACTTGTACATCCCGATGACGTCACACAAACATGTTTCATTGTGGTTTTTTGTTGTTGTTTTAAAAATGCTCTTGTTGGTTTTCTTTTGTTTCAATTGCTATGATAAAACAACACCAATCAACACGATTTAAGAATGTAGTTTAACGAAAAACGCCTTGCTGCGTATAAGGCTCCAACTTTTACCTTGTCCACCCGTTCGTAATCGTAGCTCTGATCGGCTGTTATGGCAACGTTGATGTCGGTTTTACCTATGGTAAATCTGCAAATTCATATGTATAATCGAAAACCTTCTACACGATACATAATGCCTCTGTAAATCATCTACAAATTTTATTTGAATTAATAATGATTCATTACATATTTGTATATCAACGTTTGTTCGTTTCTTTGCCGACAAAATACTGAAGAGCTCTAATATCAAAACATGGACATTGACACTTGGTCTATAAATCGTGCCAGCGCATCTCATTTCCCAAAATCAGTGCTTCTGAAACAGAAAAGAACGTGATAGTATTTGTTAGAGAACATTGCAAAATGCTGTACATTCTTACAAAAATCAATCATAAACTCAACATTAACCCATATGCGTAACAATTACAAGCGGACATTACACTTGTATTTCATTGTTATTAAACGTGTTAGAAAGGAAACGATTTAATAATACAAACACATTGACCTGCACTTTAATGTGTACGTCCTGGGGAAATAAACAATGAAAAGAGGCGTGGTCACTCGATGTTGACATACTGGTGCAGGAGCTAACGACAAACGTTATCCTGCTTTGTCCATGTTACTTTTCAACAGCTTGATTCATCACAACGAGAATGTATAATGATATTAATTGTTATAGTCCCTGATCTCAATTAACAGGATAATTATGTCATTTCAAAACATAAGAACTCTGAATCAATTCACATTTCGATAAATAGCAAAAGTACACTCATATCCTCAAATCAATATATGAGTGTATCTATCAGCAGGACAGGTATGTTCTATTAACAAATACACATGTGTCTCTACCCACAGTACAGATATATCGTATTATTAAGATATTCGTCGTCTATCGATCTGGTGACGATTGTCTCTCTTGCTCTGGTATATGAAATAGACTTAGCATTGTCAATATGACCACACTTCTTCCCATACCGATAAACAGTCCTTAACAAAGTGACTTTGACTCTAAACCGATATCCGACTCCTCAATGTATCTCCTTATATCTCAATAGGATAAGTGTCTGCCTCTCCTTGCAAAATTAGCACTAAATAACCTTGTCTATAGACAATCATTTGTTTCTCCAAAAGTAGCATTTACACATTTTAAAGAACTGATATCGTCAAACCTAAAAGATCTAGCAAAAAAATCCATACCACAATCAAAGACAAATCACCACATCTTTTGTACAGTCATACTTTTCACATAAACAAAAAAAATGTCCTAAAGTTACATTTATCACAGAACTATTGTTTTGTCTTTGAGCTGATTTGAATAAAATAGACACACAAAGATTCTGTAGGACCTTTGAATGTACTTGAAGAATCTTCCTCAATTTCAACAGATTTCCAAAATTACCATTATTGTCATTGCTTTTCGTCACAGTGCAAGATCCATATATTCTGGGTTTTTTTTGTTTTTTTGTTTTTTTGAGAAATGGCATACACATACCATTTTTAGGCCAAAAAGGAGTTTTCCACATTGGAATTAGCAGAGTTTCTCGCTTTATATATGATAATTTTGTACACTGTTTAACAAATTATTCTAGTTGGTTCCACCCACCAGATGGTCTCGTGACCCCATGGCTGTTTGAAATAATAACACCATTTCTGCCTGGCGTCCACTATCTGGAAGTAAATCCCTAACATTTTGCATTTGAATTATTAACAAACCTATCAACAGAATGCTTTCCCTAATCTGTATATAACTCTCTGTAAACATATCCCTCTATACATCAACCATTACTATCCACATACCTGCTAAGGTGATCTTCATTGTTATTTCTAGAAATCCATGCAGTGTCTACATTGATAAAATTTCTCAGACATGAATCATTGATACATGGTGCTATCTCTTGCAACTCCTGATTTTTGCTGCCTTTCGCTATAATGCTAACCACATTTTTGATGTCTTTGTACCGTTGTACACTTTGCTTTTTAGACCGTAATATTTTATTTACAGTCTCGAGCTCGATCCATGTAGAGCTTTTACCTTTTAACTTCTGACCAGGTGCCAAAAACCTCAGAGTTCTTTCTTTGATCGACATAGCCAACATAGTCTTCATTTGGAACATCTGCACATACTGTAAACTATATAATCCCATTCTTTAGCTTTACTCCATTCAGGTCTCTAACATGCTTTGCCCTTTACTCATCAACTTTATCAATCTCCTTCTCAACAAAATATCTGTTGTCTCTGGCCAATTTATTGTTTGCTATATCTGCTGTATGTTTAGAAATGTATTTTGTACCCGTCTTTTATCATAATTAGCACAGCCTCATTAGGCCCCTTTTAACCGCAACCTTTAGCCGGCCCACTGGCAAATAGATAACATTTTCGATTGAAACTGACCTTCGTTCTGTGCTCGTTCACTGTGTATGCATTTAACATTGACATTATAAGAGCACATGTCATCGCACCCTAATGATTCCGCGTGTATAAGCTATATCTCCATTCAATAGTATACACCTTGAACTGTGAACTTGTATTCCGCGAAAATAGTCGTGTGCTCCCAGTAGAGGCGGTCTGTTGGAAATCTCATGTGCTACACGGCGAGATCTGCATGATCTCTCGTGGAAACAAATAACTGGAAGTCAGTTCAAATTACTTAATTCTTGAAATGGTCACACATCACATGTCAAAGCCCTGATACACAAGCCATCTCGGCAAATTTATTTCTGAAACAAATAAGATAAGAGCTGTATTCCCCCAATGAAGACATATTCTGCAGATCATGTGATCGACATCCAACTTCATTTGATTGGTCACGAATTGTCCCAATTCATGAAGTACTTTCCTTAAACAGTACATAACATCAAATATTACAAACAGTTCACATGATCACGTGTCGCGTGTTACTTCATGTGTCACACAGGTACAATCAGGATCATTCAAACTTGAAAGTTAAACGTTGTTTTGAAACTTGTGTGTTCTAACACAGAGAGACAAAAGTGACAGAATAAGACTCCTTGATCTGTGTTAGTCGTACAGTGTCACGGCAAGGTCTAGGATAATTTGGCTATCGGTTCCGTTCCCGAGTTTCATAGTGCTTGTGTTATGACTAGTGTGTTTCAGCTAGGTAATCCCCTTTATACCCTTAATACCATTTTCACCCCCCTGACACTGTTGGGTCCCACGTCCTCTATATCCTTTAAATTTATTGTGCCCACTCCCTACACACCCTCTACCATCCTATGGCCCCACCCCTTCCATACCACTATCTGTTTAAAGTCCCCTCTTCAATACCCCTACCACTGAATGGTCCCCTTCCGTCCATACCCAGGGGCTCTACAACTCTACAGATCATTTAAATGTACATCAATATATATTGTTTGTAATCAATGGAAGACGTCCAATACCCATTTAAATCTTTTTCAAATTAAATCTTTTGTGTGGCCCAGTCAATGTTATTTTATTCTGTATGCCTGATATCATGTGATTACCATATTATATCAAGCTGACATGAGTGCAGTATTGTGTTACATAGGGTTCCAAGTACTGAAATGCAATGCATATATCAAAGTTCTGTGTCACCAAGACACATGATGCGTCATGTGAATATTTAACAAATAACCATTGGTTGTTTTGAGATTGTACGTCACTGGAAATTCCCCCATGTCTCCATAACACCATTGTTTACACCCTTAAACACAGACATGTTAGAAGATATGCATACGACCACCTGTTTAAGGATCGCTATGAGTCCACTTCATATAGAATCACTGACTGAATTCAATTCTACCTGTGTATAAAGACAATAACTCTGGCTTATAGAATCACTGACTAAATTCAATTCTACCTGTGTATAAAGAAAATTAAGAGCTTTGGCTTTTACAATCATCACTTATACTCGACCACCAGTTTTTAAAGAATTCATATACAAGATCATCATATTTTTGAGGTAAGTATCATATAATTACTATAACAAGTGAACCGGTAAGTAATTTAAAGAGGCCCACAGAGCCTGTATTTTTTACCTGGATAATCAGAAGTAATGGTAAAACACTCTCATTATGGTTATATTAGAGTCAACACTTTCACCTAAATATAATTTACCTTTCAGATTCCAGAAAAGATAAAAAGTTAATACAGGTGAAAAAGACTCAATACAGATAAGCCATTGACCTATTTGGCCTTGACCTTGACATACTTTAACAGGGATATAATTTGTTATACGTATAATTTGTATAAACTCTTCGCAGTAACCTAAAAAATAAAGTTGATAGAATTTGTCCAGTAGGATGCTGGGATGAAAGGCTACCAAGTTTGTTGATATTAATTTCTTGGACCTGGATCAGATGTGTTTAAATCTTTCAATTACTTCTTCACAATAACCAGTTGGTAAAGGTTCAGGATATTGTCCAGTAGCACACAAATTGAATTAAAAAGAACAACCTTGCATACCTCTACTCCTCTAGTGTTACATTTATGTCCACCTACAACTCTTGTCCCCTCCCTTTTCATGCTCTCTCCCACTCTAGCGTGCCCTTTATTCCCACTTCAACTCTAGTTTTCTCCCTTTCCATACCCTCTCCCAATCTAGGATGTCCTTTATTACCATTACAACTCTTGACCCCTCCATTTTCATACCCTTACCACTCTACCCAATCCACAGGTATATATCCGTCTACAATACAGGTATGTAATATAACCAAAAACATTTGTGTATCGCACCAAAGTAAGGTTTCGTTGTTACCCCAGAATATGTTATATGTGAAATACACACAAGATTCATATATCCACGATAGAGAACCTAATACGAAAAAAAGATAAGATACCAACTGAATGATGAAATACAGGTATGTAAACCCCATTGACGTTAATCACTACCTTCACGGTTTGTTGCACAATTTTCTGCTTTGTTATCACTGTTGCAAAGGTTACATGATTGGTAACTGATATTTTCTGTGTACATCTGTATCAACAATACGACGGTAGCCAGGTTAGTTTACAGAAACTGGTTAGGTAGGCCCAGTAGTCGGCATGTCTACATTTTCTGGCTGGGTAAGCGTGCAGAGTTTAGAAATCTGAATTAACAAATACAATCAGACATTTAACAAGTGTTTTATTGAAATACAAAAGGTTCAAAAGAAAGCGATTTGACAAAGCAAGCAGAGACATAAACGTTAGTGTTTACAGACCCGGGACAGAGAGAATAAGGAGAGGCGTGTTTGGTATTCGATGTTGACATCAAATACCGAATTATTATCTATGATTATTATCATACTCAAATAATGTATTGTAAAACTAGGAGGAGTATTGAGAGCAAAGAGGAACAGGAATGTTTGATACGTCGATTAACGAAAAGCGATTAAGAAAAGTAAATGTGCTTCTCACCTATTTAACTGTGTTTTAAACATATATTTACCCAAATTGTATGTATTCCGTCGATCTGGTTACACTCATCCACATACCCTCACATATACACACACACAAACATCCACACACGTACACATGCATACACAAACGTCCGTTCATACGTTCCGATTTGAATACACATGATTATTCTATTTTCAAAAATATACCAACTCTGAATCAATTCACACCTTGACACAGGTGTATCAACCCACAGTACAGGTATGTCTTATAACCCAATACAAATGTGTATCTACCCTCAGTATTGGTATGTCTTATAACCCAATACACAGATGTATCTACCCACAGTACAGGTATGTCTTATAACCCAATATACATGTGTATCTACCCTCAGTACAGGTATATTTTATAACCCAATACACAGGTGTATCTACCCTAAGTTCAGGTATATCGTAAAACCCAATACACAGGTTATCTAACCTCAGTACAGGTATGTATTATGACCCAATACACAGGTGTATCTTTTGGTTTGTTTGTTTTATTTAACGTCCTATTAACAGCCAGGGTCATTTAAGGACGTGCCAGGTTTTGGAGGTGGAGGAAAGCCGGAGTACCCGGAGAAAAACCACCGGCCTACGGTCAGTACCTGGCAACTGCCCCACGTAGGTCTCGAACTCGCAACCCAGTGGTGGAGGGCTAGTGATAAAGTGTCGATGTATCTACCCACAGTACAGGTATCTCTTATAACTCATTACAGAGGTGTATCTACCCTCAGTGCAGGTACATCTTATAACCCAATACACAGGTTATCTACCCTCAATGCAGGTAAGTCTTATTACCAAACACACAGGTATATCTACCCATAGTACAGGTATGTCTTATAACTCAATACACAGACGTATCTACCCACAGTACCGGTATATCTAATAACCAAACACACATGTGTATCTACCCACAGTGCAGGTATATCTTATAACCCAAGACACAGGTGCATCTACCCTCAGTACAGGTATTTCTTATAACCGAACACACAGGTGTATCTACCCACAGTAGAGGTATGTCTTAGTACCCAATACACAGGTGTATCTACCAACAGTACATTTAAGTCTTTTCACCCAATACACCGGTATATCTACATACAGTACAGGCATATGATATTACCCATTCCACAAGTGTAGCTACCCACTTAACTTGCGTTTGGTATTACCGAATACACGGGAGTATCTATCCAAAGTACATACTTTCATAATCATCAAAAAAATCTCCATTGACGTTAATCGCTACCTTAACGGCCTACTGCACAATCTACGTCTTTAATCACTACAGTGGGAAGGTTACATTGCCTGTTATTAATATTTTCCGTATACGCCCATCTGGTCGGGTAAGTTTACCTAAAGTGGCCGGGCAGGTAAAAACAATACCAGACGGGAGATTTATAAATTCAGTCTGGGTAGGCGTAAAGTTTACGAACTTGAATTATGCAATTGGGTTAATATTGCAACCCATTATGTTGCTCAGTAGTAATTATGTGAAATATATACTATTGTATATTGTTGCAACTTGTACATTCCGATGACGTCACACAAACATGTTTCATTGTGGTTTTTTGTTGTTGTTTTAAAAATGCTCTTGTTGGTTTTCTTTTGTTTCAATTGCTATGATAAAACAACACCAATCAACACGATTTAAGAATGTAGTTTAACGAAAAACGCCTTGCTGCGTATAAGGCTCCAACTTTTACCTTGTCCACCCGTTCGTAATCGTAGCTCTGATCGGCTGTTATGGCAACGTTGATGTCGGTTTTACCTATGGTAAATCTGCAAATTCATATGTATAATCGAAAACCTTCTACACGATACATAATGCCTCTGTAAATCATCTACAAATTTTATTTGAATTAATAATGATTCATTACATATTTGTATATCAACGTTTGTTCGTTTCTTTGCCGACAAAATACTGAAGAGCTCTAATATCAAAACATGGACATTGACACTTGCTCTATAAATCGTGCCAGCGCATCTCATTTCCCAAAATCAGTTCTTCTGAAACAGAAAAGAACGTGATAGTATTTGTTAGAGAACATTGCAAAATGCTGTACATTCTTTCAAAAATCAATCATTAACTCAACATTAACCCATATGCGTAACAATTACAAGCGGACATTACACTTGTATTTCATTGTTATTAAACGTGTTAGAAAGGAAACGATTTGATAATACAAACACATTGACCTGCACTTTAATGTGTACGTCCTGGGGAAATAAACAATGAAAAGAGGCGTGGTCACTCGATGTTGACATACTGGTGCAGGAGCTAACGACAAACGTTATCCTGCTTTGTCCATGTTACTTTTCAACAGCTTGATTCATCACAACGAGAATGTATAATGATATTAATTGCTATAGTCCCTGATCTCAATTAACAGGATAATTATGTCATTTCAAAACATAAGAACTCTGAATCAATTCACATTTCGATAAATAGCAAAAGTACACTCATATCCTCAAACAAATATATGAGTGTATCTATCAGCAGGACAGGTATGTTCTATTAACAAATACACATGTGTCTCTACCCACAGTACAGGTATGTCGTATTATTAAGATATTCGTCGTCTATCGATCTGGTGACGATTGTCTCTCTTGCTCTGGTATATGAAATAGACTTAGCATTGTCAATATGACCACACTTCTTCCCATACCGATAAACAGTCCTTAACAAAGTGACTTTGACTCTAAACCGATATCCGACTCCTCAATGTATCTCCTTATATCTCAATAGGATAAGTGTCTGCCTCTCCTTGCAAAATTAGCACTAAATAACCTTGTCTATAGACAATCATTTGTTTCTCCAAAAGTAGCATTTACACATTTTAAAGAACTGATATCGTCAAACCTAAAAGATCTAGCAAAAAAATCCATACCACAATCAAAGACAAATCACCACATCTTTTGTACAGTCATACTTTTCACATAAACAAAAAAAATGTCCTAAAGTTACATTTATCACAGAACTATTGTTTTGTCTTTGAGCTGATTTGAATAAAATAGACACACAAATATTCTGTAGGTCCTTTGAATGTACTTGAAGAATCTTCCTCAATTTCAACAGATTTCCAAAATTACCATTATTGTCATTGCTTTTCGTCACAGTGCAAGATCCGTATATTCTGGTTTTTTTTTTTTTTTTTTTTAGAAATGGCATACACATACCATTTTTAGGCCAAAAAGGAGTTTTCCACATTGGAATTAGCAGAGTTTCTCGCTTTATATATGATAATTTTGTACACTGTTTAACAAATTATTCTAGTTGGTTCCACCCACCAGATGGTCTCGTGACCCCATGGCTGTTTGAAATAATAACACCATTTCTGCCTGGCGTCCACTATCTGGAAGTAAATCCCTAACATTTTGCATTTGAATTATTAACAAACCTATCAACAGAATGCTTTCCCTAATCTGTATATAACTCTCTGTAAACATATCCCTCTATACATCAACCATTACTATCCACATACCTGCTAAGGTGATCTTCATTGTTATTTCTAGAAATCCATGCAGTGTCTACATTGATAAAATTTCTCAGACATGAATCATTGATACATGGTGCTATCTCTTGCAACTCCTGATTTTTGCTGCCTTTCTCTATAATGCTAACCACATTTTTGATGTCTTTGTACCGTTGTACACTTTGCTTTTTAGACCGTAATATTTTATTTACAGTCTCGAGCTCGATCCATGTAGAGCTTTTACCTTTTAACTTCTGACCAGGTGCCAAAAACCTCAGAGTTCTTTCTTTGATCGACATAGCCAACATAGTCTTCATTTGGAACATCTGCACATACTGTAAACTATATAATCCCATTCTTTAGCTTTACTCCATTCAGGTCTCTAACATGCTTTGCCCTTTACTCATCAACTTTATCAATCTCCTTCTCAACAAAATATCTGTTGTCTCTGGCCAATTTATTGTTTGCTATATCTGCTGTATGTTTAGAAATGTATTTTGTACCCGTCTTTTATCATAATTAGCACAGCCTCATTAGGCCCCTTTTAACCGCAACCTTTAGCCGGCCCACTGGCAAATAGATAACATTTTCGATTGAAACTGACCTTCGTTCTGTGCTCGTTCACTGTGTATGCTTTTAACAATGACATTATAAGAGCACATGTCATCGCACCCTAACGATTCCGCGTGTATAAGCTATATCTCCATTCAATAGTATACACCTTGAACTGTGAACTTGTATTCCGCGAAAATAGTCGTGTGCTCCCAGTAGAGGCGGTCTGTTGGAAATCTCATGTGCTACAAGGCGAGATCTGCATGATCTCTCGTGGAAACAAATAACTGGAAGTCAGTTCAAATTACTTAATTCTTGAAATGGTCACACATCACATGTCAAAGCCCTGATACACAAGCCATCTCGGCAAGTTTATTTCTGAAACAAATAAGATAAGAGCTGTATTCCCCCAATGAAGACATATTCTGCAGATCATGTGATCGACATCCAACTTCATTTGATTGGTCACGAATTGTCCCAATTCATGAAGTACTTTCCTTAAACAGTACATAACATCAAATATTACAAACAGTTCACATGATCACGTGTCGCGTGTTACTTCATGTGTCACACAGGTACAATCAGGATCATTCAAACTTGAAAGTTAAACGTTGTTTTGAAACTTGTGTGTTCTAACACAGAGAGACAAAAGTGACAGAATAAGACTCCTTGATCTATGTTAGTCGTACAGTGTCACGGCAAGGTCTAGGATAATTTGGCTATCGGTTCCGTTCCCGAGTTTCATAGTGCTTGTGTTATGACTAGTGTGTTTCAGCTAGGTAATCCCCTTTATACCCTTAATACCATTTTCACCCCCCTGACACTGTTGGGTCCCACGTCCTCTATATCCTTTAAATTTATTGTGCCCACTCCCTACACACCCTCTACCATCCTATGGCCCCACCCCTTCCATACCACTATCTGTTTAAAGTCCCCTCTTCAATACCCCTACCACTCAATGGTCCCCTTCCGTCCATACCCAGGGGCTCTACAACTCTACAGATCATTTAAATGTACATCAATATATATTGTTTGTAATCAATGGAAGACGTCCAATACCCATTTAAATCTTTTTCAAATTAAATCTTTTGTGTGGCCCAGTCAATGTTATTTTATTCTGTATGCCTGATATCATGTGATTACCATATTATATCAAGCTGACATGAGTGCAGTATTGTGTTACATAGGGTTCCAAGTACTGAAATGCAATGCATATATCAAAGTTCTGTGTCACCAAGACACATGATGCGTCATGTGAATATTTAACAAATAACCATTGGTTGTTTTGAGATTGTACGTCACTGGAAATTCCCCCATGTCTCCATAACACCATTGTTTACACCCTTAAACACAGACATGTTAGAAGATATGCATACGACCACCTGTTTAAGGATCGCTATGAGTCCACTTCATATAGAATCACTGACTGAATTCAATTCTACCTGTGTATAAAGACAATAACTCTGGCTTATAGAATCACTGATTAAATTCAATTCTACCTGTGTATAAAGAAAATTAAGAGCTTTGGCTTTTAGAATCATCACTTATACTCGACCACCAGTTTTTAAAGAATTCATATACAAGATCATCATATTTTTGAGGTAAGTATCATATAATTACTATAACAAGTGAACCGGTAAATAATTTAAAGAAGCCCACAGAGCCTGTATTTTTCACCTGGATAATCAGAAGTAATGGTAAAACACTCTCATTATGGTTATATTAGAGTCAACACTTTCACCTAAATATAATTTACCTTTCAGATTCCAGAAAAGATAAAAAGTTAATACAGGTGAAAAAGACTCAATACAGATAAGCCATTGACCTATTTGGCCTTGACCTTGACATACTTTAACAGGGATATAATTTGTTATACGTATAATTTGTATAAACTCTTCGCAGTAACCTAAAAAATAAAGTTGATAGAATTTGTCCAGTAGGATGCTGGGATGAAAGGGCTACCAAGTTTGTTGATATCAATTTCTTTGACCTGGATCAGATGTGTTTAAATCTTTCAATTACTTCTTCACAATAACCAGTTGGTAAAGGTTCAGGATATTGTCCAGTAGCACACAAATTGAATTAAAAAGAACAACCTTGCATACCTCTACTCCTCTAGTGTTACATTTATGTCCACCTACAACTCTTGTCCCCTCCCTTTTCATGCTCTCTCCCACTCTAGCGTGCCCTTTATTCCCACTTCAACTCTAGTTTTCTCCCTTTCCATACCCTCTCCCAATCTAGGATGTCCTTTATTACCATTACAACTCGTAATCCCTCCGTCTACAATACAGGTATGTAATATAACCTAATACACTCATGTATCGCACCAAAGTAAGGTTTTCGTTGTTACCCCAAAATATGTTACATATCATACACACACAAGATTCATATATCCACGATAGAGTACCTAATACGAAAAAAAGATAAGATACCAACTGAATGATTAAATACAGGTATTTAAACCCCGATGACGTTAATCACTACCTTCACGGTTTGTTGCACAATTTTCTGCTTTGTTATCACTGTTGCAAAGGTTACACGATTGGTAACTGATATTTTCTGTGTACATCTGTATCAACAATACGACGGTAGCCAGGTTAGTTTACAGAAACTGGTTAGGTAGGCCAAGTAGTCGGCATGTCTACACTTTATGGCTGGGTAAGTGTGCAGAGTTTAGAAATCTGAATTAACAAATACAATCAGACATTTAACAAGTGTTTTATTGAAACGCAGAAGGTTCGAAAGAAAGCGATTTGACAAAGCAAGCAGAGACATAAACGTTAGTGTTTACAGACCCGGGACAGAGAGAATAAGGAGAGGCGTGTTCGCTCGATGTTGACATTAAAAGCCGAATTATTATCTATGATTATTAACATACTCAAATAATGTATTGTAAAACTAGGAGGAGTATTGAGAGCAAAGAGGAACAGGAATGTTTGATACGTCGATTAACGAAAAGCGATTAAAAAAAGTAAATGTGCTTCTCACCTGTTTAACTGTGTTTTAAACATATATTTACCCAAATTGTTTGTATTCCGTCGATCTGGTTACACACTCATCCACAAACCCTCACATATACACACACAAGCATCCACACACGTAAACACGCATACACAAACGTCTGTTCATATAGGTAACGAAGGCTGTATACGTCCCCGATTTGAATACACATGATTATTCTATTTTAAAAAATATACCAACTCTGAATCAAATCACACCTTGACACAGGTGTATCTACCCACAGTACATGTATGTCTTATAACCCAATACACAGGTGTATCTACCAACAGTTCAGGTATATCGTATAACCCAATACACAGGTTATCTTACCTCAGTACAGGTATGTATTATGACCCAATACACAGGTGTATCTACCCACAGTACAGGTATGTCTTATAACATAATACACAGGTATATCTACCAACAGTACAGGTATGTCATAATTTATTACACAGGTGTATTTACCCGCAGTATAGATATGTCTTATCACCCATTACACAGGTGTATCTACCCACAGTACAGGTATGTCTTCTAACCTAATACACAAGTTATCTACCCACAGTGCAGGTATATCTTATAACCCAAGACACAGGTGTATCTACCCTCAGTACAGGTATGTCTTATTACCCAATACACAGGTGTATCTACCAACAGTACATTTAAGTCTTTTTACCCAATACACCGGTATATCTACATACAGTACAGGCATATGATATTACCCTGAACACAGGTGTATTTTCCCAAAGTTTAGGTATCTCTGAGTTCCCAATCCACAAGTGTATCTACCAACTTAACTTGCGTTTGGTATTACCGAATACACGGGAGTAACTACCCACTTAACTTACGTTCGGTATTACCGAATACACGGGATTGTCTACCCACTTAACTTACGTTTGGTATTACCGAATACACGGGAGTAACTACCCACTTAACTTACGTTCGGTATTACCGAATACACGGGTGTATCTACCCACTTAACTTACGTTTGGTATTACCGAATACACGGGAGTATCTACCCACTTAACTTACGTTTGGTATTACCGAATACACGGGAGTATCTACCCACTTAACTTACGTTTGGTATTACCGAATACACAAGTGTATCTACCCACTTAACTTGCGTTTGGTATTACCGAAAACACGGGAGTATCTACCCACTTAACTTACGTTTGGTATTACCGAATACACGGGAGTATCTATCCAAAGTACATACTTTCATAATTATCCAGAGCATCTCCATCCCCGTTAATCGCTACCTTAACGGCCTACTGCACAATCTACGTCTTTAATAACTATGGTGGTAAGGTTACATTGCATGTTATGAATATTTTTCGTATACGCCCATCTGCACAATAAACTGGTCGGGTAAGTTTACCTAAAGTGGCCGGGCAGGTCTACACAATACCAGCCGGGAGATCTATACATTCTGTCTGGGTAGGCGTAGAGTTTACAAACTTGAATAACACAACTGAGTAAATATTGCAACCCATTATGTTCCTAAGTATTAATTATGTAAAATGTATACTATTGTACATTGTTGCAACTTGTACATTCCGATGACGTCACACGAAAATGTTTCATTGTTTTTTTGTTGTTTTTTTTTAAATGCTTTTGTTGGTTTTCTTTTGTTTCAATTGCTATGATAAAACAACACCAATGAATACGATTTAAGAATGTTGTTTTACGAAAAAGGCATGCTGCGTATAAGGCTCCAAATTTTACCTTGTCAATCCATTCGTAATCGTAACTTTGATCGGCTGTTATGGCAACGTTGATGTCGGTTTTACCTAGAGTAAATCTACAAATATGTATGTATAATCGAAAACCTTCTACACGATACAGAATGCCTTTGTAAAACATCTATACATTTTATTTGAATTAATAATGATTCATTGCATTCGTCTATCAACGTTTGTTCGTTTCTTTGCCGACTTGATACTAAAGAACACCAATATCAAAACATGGACATTAACACTTGCTCTATAAATCGAGCCAGCGCATCTCATTTCCCAAAATCAGAGCTTCCGAAACAAAAAACCGCATGGGAGTATTTGTAACAGAACATCGCAAAATGCTTTGTATAGAATACGAAATACGTTAATTGTGTGCGTTGATCATATT
>NW_022982794.1:0-36821 GCF_902652985.1 Pecten maximus | reverse complement strand
TGATAAGGTGTTAAATCTTTCAATTACTTCTTCACAATAACCAGTTGGTAAAGGTTCAGGATATTGTCCAGTAGCACACAAATTGAATTAAAAAGAACAACCTTGCATACCTCTACTCCTCTAGGGTTACATTTATGTCCACCTACAACTCTTGTCCCCTCCCTTTTCATGCTCTCTCCCACTCTAGAGTGCCCTTTATTCCCACTTCAACTCTAGTTTTCTCCCTTTCCATACCCTCTTCCAATCCAGAATGTCCTTTATTACCATTACAACTCGTGACCCCTCCGTCTACAATACAGGTATGTAATATAACCAAATACACTCATGTATCGCACCAAAGTAAGGTTTTCGTTGTTACCCCAAAATATGTTACATATCATACACACACAAGATTCATATATCCACGATAGAGAACCTAATACGAAAAAAAGATAAGATACCAACTGAATGATTAAATACAGGTATTTAAACCCCGATGACGTTAATCACTACCTTCACGGTTTGTTGCACAATTTTCTGCTTTGTTATCACTGTTGCAAAGGTTACACGATTGGTAACTGATTTTTTCTGTGTACATCTGTATCAACAATACGACGGTGGCCAGGTTAGTTTACAGAAACTGGTTAGGTAGGCCAAGTAGTCGGCATGTCTACACTTTATGGCGCGGTAAGCGTGCAGAGTTTAGAAATCTGAATTAACAAATACAATCAGACATTTAACAAGTGTTTCATTGAAACGCAGAAGGTTCGAAAGAAAGCGATTTGACAAAGCAAGCAGAGACATAAACGTTAGTGTTTACAGACCCGGGACAGAGAGAATAAGGAGAAGCGTGTTCGCTCGATGTTGACATTAAAAGCCGAATTATTATCTATGATTATTAACATACTCAAATAATGTATTGTAAAACTAGGAGGAGTATTGACAGCAAAGAGGAAGAGGAATGTTTGATACGTCGATTAACGAAAAGCGATTAAAAAAAGTAAATGTGCTTCTCACCTGTTTAACTGTGTTTTAAACATATATTTACCCAAATTGTTTGTATTCCGTCGATCTGGTTACACACTCATCCACAAACCCTCACATATACACACACAAACATCCACACACGTAAACACGCATACACAAACGTCTGTTCATATAGGTAACGAAGGCTTTATACGTCCCCGATTTGAATACACATGATTATTCTATTTTAAAAAATATACCAACTCTGAATCAAATCACACCTTGACACAGGTGTATCTACCCACAGTACATCTATGTCTTATAACCCAATACACAGGTGTATCTACCAACAGTTCAGGTATATCGTATAAGCCAATACACAGGTTATCTTACCTCAGTACAGGTATGTATTATGACCCAATACACAGGTGTATCTACCCACAGTACAGGTATGTCTTATAACATAATACACAGGTATATCTACCAACAGTACAGGTATGTCATAATTTATTACACAGGTGTATTTACCCGCAGTATAGATATGTCTTATCACCCATTACACAGGTGTATCTACCCACAGTACAGGTATGTCTTCTAACCTAATACACAAGTTATCTACCCACAGTGCAGGTATATCTTATAACCCAAGACACAGGTGTATCTACCCTCAGTACAGGTATGTCTTATTACCCAATACACAGGTGTATCTACCAACAGTACATTTAAGTCTTTTTACCCAATACACCGGTATATCTACATACAGTACAGGCATATGATATTACCCTGAACACAGGTGTATTTTCCCAAAGTTTAGGTATCTCTGAGTTCCCAATCCACAAGTGTATCTACCAACTTAACTTGCGTTTGGTATTACCGAATACACGGGAGTAAATACCCACTTAACTTACGTTTGGTATTACCGAATACACGGGAGTAAATACCCACTTAACTTACGTTCGGTATTACCGAATACACGGGTGTATCTACCCACTTAACTTACGTTTGGTATTACCGAATACACGGGAGTATCTACCCACTTAACTTACGTTTGGTATTACCGAATACACGGGAGTATCTACCCACTTAACTTACGTTTGGTATTACCGAATACACAAGTGTATCTACCCACTTAACTTGCGTTTGGTATTACCGAAAACACGGGAGTATCTACCCACTTAACTTACGTTTGGTATTACCGAATACACGGGAGTATCTACCCACTTAACTTACGTTTGGTATTACCGAATACACAAATGTATCTACCCACTTAACTTGCGTTTGGTATTACCGAATACACGGGAGTATCTACCCACTTAACTTACGTTTGGTATTACCGAATACACGGGAGTATCTATCCAAAGTACATACTTTCATAATTATCCAGAACATCTCCATTCCCGTTAATCGCTACCTTAACGGCCTACTGCACAACCTACGTCTTTAATAACTATGGTGGTAAGGTTACATTGCATGTTATGAATATTTTTCGTATACGCCCATCTGCACAATAAACTGGTCGGGTAAGTTTACCTAAAGTGGCCGGGCAGGTCTACACAATACCAGCCGGGAGATCTATACATTCTGTCTGGGTAGGCGTAGAGTTTACAAACTTGAATAACACAACTGAGTAAATATTGCAACCCATTATGTTCCTAAGTATTAATTATGTAAAATGTATACTATTGTACATTGTTGCAACTTGTACATTCCGATGACGTCACACGAAAATGTTTCATTGGTTTTTTTTTGTTGTTTTTAAAATGCTTTTGTTGGTTTTCTTTTGTTTCAATTGCTATGATAAAACAACACCAATGAATACGATTTAAGAATGTTGTTTTACGAAAAAGGCATGCTGCGTATAAGGCTCCAAATTTTACCTTGTCAATCCATTCGTAATCGTAACTTTGATCGGCTGTTATGGCAACGTTGATGTCGGTTTTACCTAGGGTAAATCTACAAATATGTATGTATAATCGAAAACCTTCTACACGATACAGAATGCCTTTGTAAAACATCTATACATTTTATTTGAATTAATAATGATTCATTGCATTCGTCTATCAACGTTTGTTCGTTTCTTTGCCGACTTGATACTAAAGAACACCAATATCAAAACATGGACATTAACACTTGCTCTATAAATCGAGCCAGCGCATCTCATTTCCCAACATCAGAGCTTCCGAAACAAAAAACCGCATGGGAGTATTTGTAACAGAACATCGCAAAATGCTTTGTATAGAATACGAAATACGTTAATTGTGTACGTTGATCATATTTACAGACCAATTGTTAATATGATATTTCCTGCTGGTCACCTGACCACGTGTGAATACGAAGGCCAAAGAAAACGTCCAGATACGGTCGCTGGACAACAAGCATTGAAATCCATTTTCGAAAAAAAGACAGAACAGATGTGGAAATTATCAAATAATGTATTTATTAAAAAGAATTTCTGTTGTTGTGTTCAAACATAAATTCAAAATTTACCCATATGTGTAACAATTACAATCGGACATTGAACCTGTGTTTCATTGTTAAACAACGTGTTAGAAAGAAAACTATTTAACAATACAGAGTGACATGAACTTTAATGTGTACGTCCTAAGGATATAAACAATGAAGAAAGGCGTGGTCACTCGATGTTGACATTCTGAGATTACAACAGAACGCATGGATTCATCGTGACCGAATATTGTTCTACAGCTTAATATGTTTTTATGTACAATTATGTATTTCATACCTCAGTGTGCTGACAATAAGGTCCAGTCACATCATTTTATAGCAAATAGGAAAAATATATTTTCGTGCCCACTAACCGTCCTAAGAAATTATCTCCTTTTCCAAAAATTGTCCTATGTTGGTCCTTTTTCCGGTGCCACGATATCCCCAAAAGCAAAATCTTCATTATCCGTTCCCTGCCCTCAATTCATACCCGTCCCCGGAGACGCCTAAACTACCTATCACTTACTTACATCTCAGTTCCCTTCCACTCTGCCCCCAGAAGAATTTCTCTGAATTTTCCACAATCGTCCTTCTCTTTACCATCTCATCTTAAAGCTTTGACCCATCCTCAAAAACTAGATATTAGACCCCCCACATGTCATCCAAGAAATCCCCTGCATCCATAACCGTTACTCGGAGGTCCTTTTATTCCCTAGATCCTGAATTTTGTAATAATGGCCACAATTTCTGAAGGTTTATATCTTAAAGGACCGATGGCGGCCACTTTCAATATTTCATATTCAAGAAATGTATTGTAAAACTAGGAGGACACTCAATACACAGGTGTATCTGCCCACAGTACATGTATGTCGTTTTACCCAATACACAGGTTATCTGCCTACAGTACAGACATGTTTTAATACCCAGTATACTTTAAGAAAACTACCCTATCGCAGTGTTCTGACATTAAACGATCACTACAACTCAAAACACCAGGGGTCGCTTATATCTCTTGCAGTATAGTCGCCGTCTACGGTAGTCACCGATCAGTGTGTCACAGTTAGGTAGTCATCGACTAGGGAAGTCGCCTACTAGGGAGATCACGGTCACCGATCAGTGTGTTATACCTATGTAGTTACCGACTAGGGTAGTTACCGACTAGGGTAGTTACCGACTAGGGTAGTCATCGTCTAGTGAGTTACAGTTAGGTAAACATCGACTAGGGTAGTCTCCGACTAGGGTATTTACCGACTAGGGTAGTTACCGACTAGGGTAGTTACCGATTAGGGTATTTACCGACTAGGGTAGTTACCGACTAGGGTAGTTACCCACTAGGGTAGTTACCGACTGGGGTAGTTACCCACTAGGGTAGTTACCGAATATATCATAGTAATATACATTTGTTAGTATGTGGAATTCGACAGCATTTTTCATTTAGCTATATATGTATAAATGAAATAATTAATGTTAACTAAGGATTATTTGTATTCTATACAAAGTATGAAGTTGTGTTTAACACATTTTTTCTGTTTGCTTTTGTGTTAGGCAAGATATTCCCTATCAGACAACTCATCACTCCAAAAATGTTTTATATACTTTCTGTATGCCAATATTAACATCATTCATGAACTCCCATAGAAAGTAACTAAGTGGTCCAAGTCTCTGGTGATTCATGGTAATTTTATCAATGTGTTAAATGTATTGCTAATAGCATGTCTTGTGCTATTCATGCATCAACTTATCTCTGATATCAAAAGGCCGATTTAAATGTCTTGTCTGTACACTTTTAAGACATGGAAATGTTTTATATGACAATCACCAATAACATAAGACGATCCTTATTTGTCTATAATATTAAAGTCTCATTTAATGTCCCTAAACTTCCCAGGTTTCAAGGTCCCTTCCCACTTAATGTTATGGTCTCCCTTCTCCTGTAAGGTTCCATTTATACTTGTCTGGCATTTTCATGACCTTGTGTACATTTAAAGGGTCTTGGCCCTAAATTATAAATGTATCCCGTCCCCTTCTATTGGCACCCTGTCCTGAACATCTACCCAGGACCCTCTCCATCTTCAGGGTCCCTTCCAAAAGTTCGATCTTGCTGTCAAGGTCACCTACATGTCCTATGTCCCATGCCTTTTCCCCTCTTAGGTTTTTGATAATATCTCTTTCTATTTGTTCTCCATCTCCAGGTCCCTTTCCAATGAATTACCCTCTTCCTCTCCTGGTCCTTTACTTACTCTTCGACTCACTCTCCTTGTTCACCCTTCATCAAGAAGTCTCGTTCTCTGCTGACCCCGTCTCCCCTTGTCTGCTCTCTACCTTCAAACGGTCCTACTTTATACCCCTTTCCTACCTATCCATGAGTATTTCTCTCCACGGTCCCCTTCAGATATCTCCTCGCTTTTTAGGATTCACCTTCAATGCCTTCTTCCTCTTTCACAATAAAATACCATTTTTTTCTCCAGAGTCCTTCTAAACAAGTAGTGTCTTCCGTTCCTGGCCCCTTTTCCTGCCTGAGGTCTGAATGAACTCTTACAGTCAAACACCTTTCTCATCACAGATTTTTAACAGCCACTACACTCTTCTAATTTAGGGTCCTCTCACCACTTTATTCCCTACGGTATTAGGTTCCCGTCCATACCTCTAACCACTAGAGGGTCCCCACCATATCACCATCAATCAAGGAACTTTTCCCTTTCTACACCCCCTACCAGACTGGGTTGCCTTTTACATCCCCTACCACTCTTTGATCAAGTCCGTTCTCCCCTAACACTATAGGTTCCGTTTAATTCTATACTCCTTACCACTCTAGAGTTTCCTTAATTTCCGTACCCCTTACCACTCTTTGGTGTCCTTTATTCCCCTACAACTCTAGTCCACTCCCTTTCCATACCCCTACCTTTCTATGGTGTTTCCCCACCAACTCTGATCCCTATCCTCCCCAATCTCCCCCTCCCCTTTTCATCCCCCTGACACTCATGGGTCCCCGTCCTTATTGTGCCCTCTCCCTACATACCCTCTACCATCCTATGGCCCCACCCCTTCCATACCACTATCTGTTTAAAGTCCCCTCTTCAATACCCCTACCACTCAATGGTCCCCTTCCGTCCATACCCGGGGGCCCTACCAATCTACAGATCATTTAAATGTACTTCAATATATCTGGTTTGTAATCTCTGGAAGTCGTCCAACGCCCATTTAAATATTTTTCAATTTAAATCTTTTGTGTGGCCCAGTCAATGTTATTTTACTTTGTATGTCTGAGGTCATATGATTGCCATATTATATCGTGCTGACATGAGTGCAGTATTGTATTACATAGAGTTCCAAGTACTGAAATGCAATGCACATATCAATGTTCTGTGTCATTAAGACACATGATGCGTCATGTGGATATTTAACAAATAACCATTGGTTGTTTTGAGGTTGTACGTCACTGGAAAGTCCACCATGTCTCCATAAAACCAGTGTTTACACCCTTAAACACATACATGTTGGATGATATACTTACGGCCACCTGTGTAAGGATCGCTATTTGTCCACTTCATATAGAATCACTGACTGAATGCAATTCTACCTGTGTATAAAGATAAAAAAAAACTCTGGTTTATAGAATCACTGACTGAATTCGATTTTACCTGTGTATAAAGAAAATTAAGAGTTCTTGCTTTTAGAATCATCACTTATACTCGACCACCAGTGTATGAAGAATTCATATACAAAATCAACATATTTTAGAGGTAAGTATCATATAATTACTATAACAAATGAACCGGTAAGTAATTTAAAGAGGCCCACAGAGCCTGTATTTTTCACCTGGATAATCAGAAGTAATGGTAAAACACTCTCATTATGGTTATATTAGAGTCAACACTTTCACCTAAATATAATTTACCTTTCAGATTCCAGAAAAGATAAAAAGTTAATTCAGGTGAAAAAGACTCAATACATATAACCCATTGACCTATTTGACCTTGACCTTGACATACTTTAACATAGATATAATTTGTTATGCATATCATTTGTATAAATTCTTCGCAATAACCCAACAAATCAGGTTGATGAAATGTGTCTAGTAGGATGCTGGAATGAAGTGCTACCAAGTTTGTTAATATGAATTTCTTTGACCTACTTTCAAGGTCACATGGATCAGATGTGATTAAATCTTTTAATAACTTCTTTGCAATAACCAGTTGGTAAAGGTTCAGGCTATTGTCCAGTAGCACACCAATTGTATTAAAAATAACAACCTTGCATACTTCTACTCCTCTCCTCCGTTTTCATACTCTCAACCACTCTAGGAAGCCTTTTATTCCCATTACAGTTTTAGTCCCCTCCCTTTTCATAACCCTACCACTCTAGTGTAACCTTTATTCCCCCTATAACGCTAGTCCCCTACATTTGATCCTCCCTAATACTCTAGGATGCCCTTTATTCCCCCTATTCTTTTACAACTCTAGTCTCCTCCATCTTACTACCCTCTACAACTTAAGGGTGCCATTTATTCTCATTACAACTCCAGTCCCTTGTCTTTCCATATTCCCTACCGGTCTAGTGTGTCCTTTCCATGCCCCTAACATTTAATGTGTCCTTTATTCCCCCTACAACTCTAGGGAAACATGTATTCCCCCTACAACTCTAGTCCCATACCTTTCCATACCCCAGTCACTCGAGGGTCCCCAGTAATCTGTTTCCCTTTCACCCTACTTTCCCCTCTCTCTACACACAATCTACCACTCTATGGGGCCCACCCCTTCCATACACTTACCTGTTTATGGTCCCCTCTTCAATACCCCTACCACTCAAGGGCCCCCTTCCGTCCATACCCAGGGGCCCTAGCACTCTACAGATCCTTTAAATGTACATCAATATATCTTGTTTGTAATCAGTGGAAGACGTCCAATGCCTATTAATTTTTTTTCAAATTAAATCTTTTGTGTTGCCCAATCAATGTTAACGTATTCTGTATGCTTGATATCATGTGATTACCATATTATATCGAGTTCCAAGTACTGAAATGCAATGCATATATCAAAGTTCTGTGTCATTAAGACACATGATGCGTCATGTGAATATTTAACAAATAACCATTGGTTGTTTTGAGATTGTATGTAACTGGAAAGTCCACCATGTCTGCATAACGCCAGTGTTTACACCCTAAAACACAGACATGTTTGATGATATAGCTACGGCTACCTGAGTAAGGATCACTATGGGTCAACTGTCTTATAGATTCACTGACTGAATTCAATGCTACCTGTGTATAAGACAATAATTCTCCCTCTATTACTCCTACCATTCGAGGATCCCCTCCCCTTTAATATCCCTTACCACTTTTGGGCCCTCATCCTCCATACCTCCTACCACTCTACAGTCCCCTGACCAACCATAACAAGTACGTCTGTAGGGTCTCCCTCCCCCTCCACACATCTTCTACTCTAGAATTCCCCCATTATCCCTTCAGAGACATCTCCCCGTCAATACCCCGTTTTCCTTCATTCTCACTTCCACCCTTGGGTCCCCTCTATATTCCTACCACTCTAGGGCCCCGTCTCCTCGATACTTCTACCCCTCAAGTCCTCTCCCATCAATACCCCCTACCACTAAAGGGCTCCCTTTACTAATATGCCCTGTCACATATAATTATCAGAGTAAATCAAGCTGAAGTGAGTGTAGTAGTGTGTTACAAGCTGGTATGCAGCTTTAAAGCAAGGAGGACAAGTCATATAACAATGTGACGTGTCAAATTGTCAAGGATTTCTCCCCAGTAAAGTTCACTCTAGGGCCCCGTCTCCTCGATACTTCTACCCCTCAAGTCCTCTCCCATCAATACCCCCTACCACTAAAGGGCTCCCTTTAGTAATATGCCAAATATAATTATCAGAGTAAATCAAGCTGATGTGAGCGTAGTAGTGTGTTACAAGCTGGTATGCAGCTTTAAAGCAAGGAGGACAAGTCATATAACAATTGTCAAGGATTTCTCCCCAGTAAAAGTTAACTTTAAATGTACCGTCCTCCGCTCCTGGTCCCCTCATTCACCTCAAACGCCCTGTGCCACTCATCTCCATGGTCCCTCCCAAACAGATTCCCTCTCCCTCCTGTGGATCCTCTCCTCAAATCCCGTTTAAAAGTACCCTCTTCCTCTCCTGGTCAGCTTACAATTGAACTGTGATCCTGATTTTTCAAATCTGGGTGTATTTGTGATGTTAATTCCTGAGTTGAAATCAGATGCATTTATTTTGAAATACCATTAATGGGGAGTGATCATTTTTTATAAATACAGAAGGTTAAGTCAACTCCAGGCTCTCCCTCTGCAGGGCACTTCTTATCTAGTACCTTCTTCAACTCCCGATTCTCTCATCACGAGTCCTCCGAATCAAGTACCCTCTTCCTTTCCAGGCTTCTCCTTCTCATCTGCCTCTCTGTGATTATCTCAAATAAAGGCCTTCCCCTTTCCAGTATGTCCCTTCTACACAACCTACCACTTTGTAGTCCCGACTTTTATCTACTAATACTACTCTAGGTTACTGTTTCACTCCGTAATACCCTACCACTCTTGGGATCCCTCCTTATATATACATCTACCACTCTACGCTGTACGTCTCTAAGGTCCAATTCGCTCTATACCCATTACAACTCTAGGATCCCTCTACCATCCTAAGGTCCCCTACCCTCCATACCCTCTACCACTCAGGATCTCCTTTCCTTCATACCCCTATCACTATACGGTCCCCTGAACATCCATACCCAGTATACATCTAGGGTTTCCTCCAACACCCTTTCCCTCAATATTCATACCGCTATAAGTACCCCCACTATCTCTACTAATCACTCTAGGTTCCCTTTTTCGTATATAACATTACGTAACTTTTATCAGTGGAAATCTCCGAAGGTCAATTTAAATGCCTAGAGTCAATTGTAATATTTCGTGTTTAATCATTCGTGTTGAGCATTGAACCTTTTGTATCAATTTGAATTGCAATCGTTGAGTTTGTTTTTTAAAGGGAAATTATTGTTCATCATAGTAAGATATCAGTTACATGTAGTTATCAGAGTTAATAAAGCTGACGTGAGTGTCAAAGTGTATAGGGCTTCTCCGTCAGTAAGGTCTCTTCAAAATGTACCGTCCTCATCTCCTGATCATCTCGTCCATCTCAAACGCCATCTCCAGAATCCCTCCTAACCAGTTTCTCTCTCCCTCTTCTTGACCCCTTCCCTCACAGGCCCTCTTCATCTCCAGAGATCCTTCCAAAAGTACCCCCTTCATCTCTTGGTCCCCTCATCATCCCTGGCCTTTTTCTCCTCTAGGGTTGTTCATATTCAATACACTTGACTTACAGCAGTAAACTGTTTAAGCCCGCATCTTTACATATGTTCGCCTGTCCTTCAGTCTGTCTGTCCTTAACGTTTAAGTACCTGGCTTCAAAATGTTTACAATTGAGCTGTGATCATGCTTTTAGATATCTCGGTATACCGGTGATGTTAATTTACGACTATATTTCTAAAAAGGAAAAAGAATAGAAATCAAATTAATGGAGAGTGACTATTTCGTAAATGTATAAGGTAAGATAGACTCCAGGATCTCCCTCTGTAGTACCCTCTTCCTCTCTTGCCTCCTCCAATAATCAGGTCATCTCTCTCTCTATAATTCGACTCAATCAAAGACCTTCCCCTTTCCACTGTGTCCCTTCTATACACCCTACCACACTATGGTCCTCTCCACTCCCTTCCAGTACCACTCGAGGTTCCCCTCCTTACCAGTACCACTCTAGGTTCTTCATATCAGTACCACTCGAGGTTCCCCTCCATACCAGTACCACTCTAGGTTCCGTCCATACCAGTACCATTCTATGTTTCCCTCCATACCAATACCACTCTTTGTCCCCCTCCATACCACTCTAGGTTCCCCTGTTACTCCGTAACCCCTACCACGCAATGGCCCTCAATTTCCCCTCCCCTCAATACCCCATTATCATACCATTCTAAGGTCCCCTCCACCGCCATGCATCTACTACTATGATTCCATCGCCTTCCATACCCCTTTCCACCCTACGGTTCTCTTCCCCAATATCCTTTAACATTTTATGGCCCCATCCCTGCAATACCCCCTACCACTCTATGGTCTCCTAACCTCCTTATGGTATTTACCCTCCATACCTTTTAACAGTAAAGGGCCCTTCCCATCTATACCCCTACCATTCCAGGGTCCCTTCTCCCTCCATATTACTAGCACTCTACGCCATCTCCCTCTATACACTTGCGATCTATTCCCCTTCCCTCAATACCCTTTCCACTATAGGGTTCTCTCCCCTCCATACCTTCTAACATTGAACGGCCTTTCTCATTCATACTCCCTACCACACTAAGGTCCCCTCCCCTCAATACGCTTACCAGTCTAGGGTCCCCTCTTCCGCCGTCCTTCTTAACACCTTAGTTTCCCCACTGCCTCCACATAACATACCACTCTAAGGTCCCCTCCCCTCTATACCCCTACCAGTCCAGAATCCCCTCCCCTCACTACTTCCTAACACCCTAGTTCCCAAATGCTTCCACACAATCTACCACTCTTGGTCCCATACCTCCCCTCTATAACACCACTATTGTAGGGTCCCCCAACCATTATACTCACTTCTGCGTTATGTTCCCCTCCACCTCCACGCACCCCATCACTCTGAAGTCCCCTTCCCTTCCATTCCTCTTATACTCTAGGGTCTCCTCCTCCATACACCTACAACTCTAGGGCCCCTTTTTCCACCATACATCTATCACTCTAGGACCCACTTCTTCATACGCCTATCACCCTAGGGCCCCCTTCTCCATAAACCTACCACTCTAGGGCCCCCTCCTCCATACACACTACAACTCTAGGGCCCCCTTCTCCATACACCTCTCATTCTAGGGTCCCTGCTTTCCCCCATACCCTTTACCACACTAGGTCTTCTCCCTTCGATACCTTAACTTTGTAGGGTCCGTTCCATCCCTCCAAACTCTTACCACTCTAGTGTCCCATCACACTACATACACTGTACCTTGGACCCCCTCCATAACCCCTACCACTCTAAGGTCCACAGCCCTTAGATGTTTAAAATTTGTGGTACATGTATATGTTCCGAGTTATGAAACTATGAAATATTTACATTTTCTTTTGAACCCCCATTTTCTGCCACCTCAGACTTGATTGTCAGATTGTTTGGCTCATATGGTCAGGAGGGCTGGTGAGGTTATGGCACAGCATCAGTCAAGTTTTCCATAAACATTGCTACTTAATATGGACGACTGACCGTATTCAAGCGTGTGAACGATACAGGCCCATTTGGTCTCTTGGTAGTGTGTATGGCTTGTTTATCATTACAGGAGTCACAGTGAAGACAATTTTCTTCGCAGCCTTGGTTTGGCTAATGTGCATGACCTGTTTATAATATCAGAAGTCAAAATGAAGACATTTTACCCTGTAGCCATGGTGTTGATATTGTGCATGACTTGTTAATCATTACAGGAGTCACAATGAAGGCAATTTTCCTTGTGTCCTTGGTGTTGATCACATATGGAGTACAAATGGTGCTGTCTGACTCTGAGAATGGATCTTCGTTACCAGACCTAACAAGCAATGGATGGGCTTTAGGTGTTTGTACGGTGGCTGTTATAATATTTGGATGGCTCTGGTGTCGCTTTACAGGTATCTACCGCTATTTCATGATCACTTGATGGCAGTATGATTTATTATAATCTTTGTCCAATACCATGACATACTATCAAACATAAACATTTAATTCTTCAGAGACAGAAAACTTCATTAGTGTATTTTCATATGCCCACAAAAAAATATGTAGATAACACAGATGTAGCCGGGTCAGCTCTATATTGATTTATTACAGCGATACTGATATTCCATTAAAGCATTAAAGCATAAAGAAATCCCTACAATAACAGAAATACAAAATATTAGGACAAGTATGATGAAAACTAGAAACTAGTCTGTGATATGCATGTACACTTCATGAGATATATACTTTATCAAATACAAATTCCAAATAACTTTGACAAATTAACATCACGACTGGATAATATATATATATATATGTACATTGTACTTCCCTCGGAAATTCAAATCTATATCTACGGATCACCAACACGTATATATGTAAATACATTGCGATCCAGGTATTCATATCATCTTATAGACGACATCGACAATAATCATGTCAGGGTATCGGGCCGACCATCACTGCACCATTGAAACGTTCTTTTTTAAGAACGCCGATGTGGCGCAGCGGTATAAGCTGCGGGTATTTCTGGCTAGGCGATTGGGTGCCGTAGATCGTGAGTTCGCGGCCCGGTCAAGGCATGAGTCAAAAACTTGTCTTCCTTCGTCATTTGTGTTGCTAAGTTATATATATGTACATTGTATATACATTGTATCATTCTGTTAATGTTGAATTACACTATCTATAATCTTGGTTAACATACATCATGTTTAATTTACGAAACGTACATTAACAAAATACAATGTACATACCCTATCAATCCGACAGGGGTCTTAATTACAATACGAATAGCACTTGTCTGTCGTTTACATCTTCAACTCATCTGCAGAAATAAATAGAAAATAAGTAAACTAATAAGATAATATTAATACTCACTGAAATGTAATGACGAACCCGAAAACGCCTAATAAAGAAAGGATAATATTTAGCATTCCCCTACCGAAAAATAATTATGTAAAGGTTATTGATATTATATAACTTCACGTCATTTATAATTCTTATCACTATGTACTTAGTTTGCGATATTGTGTGAAATGCTGTAGGTATAGTACGGAAAACATATCACAATATACGTCAGGTACTTTTCATGTCGAGTGCGGGAATGACGATACAACACACGGGAGAACACGTTTGACAGCTACATGTATTTAGATATAGAGTGATAGAGATACCTGTAATGAAATGATTTAAAAGAACGAAATCATTAATACTATTATTACTACTTAGTTAATATACGGAAAGTCTAACAGGTTTAATCAAAATGTATTGCGCTACACACTCACTTCCGGACCCATTTCTAAATTATAAATTCATGATTAAATTCAAGATGGTATATATATAGCAAATTGAACTTTATAAAGCCATAAACCAGGAAGTAAAATAATTGACTTGCAGGGAGTAATGCGATGGCCCCTTGTTAAGTACATGTAGGGCCCCATATCAGAGATGAGGATTCCATCCACATTAAGCCAGTTCCCGTCTGAGTTACTAAGTTCAATATTGATGAACCAATTCACATGAAAATTAATACAGATGTTCAGTTCTCAAAAAAACAAAACAAAAACAAAACAAAAAAAATGTTTAGATGTTTTCACTAATGAACACTATATGATATGATGGCATTATATAGCTTGATTGGTCGAAATTATATAATGAGTTACAAAAATCCAAGGTCGCTGGGTCAAAGGTCAACGTCACATTCAAATTACAGGTGTCAAATGTGTTTAAACAATGATTTCTCGATGACCAAGAGATGCAGACAATTGATATTGGGCAAAACGTATGTTGAAATTAAGGGCTAAAAACTTATTTAAATGAATGAACCTTAGCTTAATATCTGCCAAGTTGCTGGAGCTAAGATGATCAGAATTACACGAAAAGTTAATTTACTTAACGTCAAAGTAAAATTTTGAATCGCTTCACTGATAAACATTATACTATGATATTATGGAGCTACAAGTTGGTCAGAATGATGAAATGTGTCAACTGTCCAAAGGTCAAGGTCAAGGTAAACTTTGTATTTTTTTCGCGATTAACATTTTTTGAAATTATTTATTACAAACAAATTGAACGGAATTTTACAATGAATCAACTTGCAACACATCAAGGTCACTTGGTTAAAAGTCGATGTCATGATATTTAGGTTTAGGGAAAACCTCCGACAATTACCCTGGTATTTAGTTTAACACAAAAAGCTAACAAATGTTTATTAAACTAGTATATGGGGATGGAATGAAACAAGAGTCAAGCAGTACGTATAATATAATATCTTCTTTTTGATTGTCTAAATGTCAAATGTTACCCAAAGTGATACCGGTGATGTTTTCAGATTGCTTCTGGATGTTTATAAGCGATATATAGCCACGATTTTTCTTTAAATTTTCAGATGAGCCAACTGTTGAAATAGAAAATAGATACTACACTGTTAAAGTAGGACAGCAAGCAGAATTGAGGTGTTCAGTGTTAGGTGCATTTCCGTTCATTAAATCTGTTACCTGGGAACATACATCACCTGGCGGACGACCCGTACAGCTTGATTTAGATCTGCCTGAGTATACAAGATCTAAACCAGATCACCTTATAATCAACAAAACAGTAAAATCTGACGAAGGGGAATATGTGTGTACTGTCTCCAGTTGGTACGGGAAACGACGGAGTACAACAACTAAACTGACCCTGATAGAAGGTAACAGTTTAGTTGATCCTAGACTGGTACCTAGCTCTGTGTGTTCAATTTTGAGACTGATCAGAAAATCAAAATAGTTGACTTAAGGCCATTTTGTATTGCAACAGTTTCTTGAGAAATACAATAAATAGGATGTTTCTCAAACTTGATATGAAGGTTTCTTCTGTGTCAGGTTCAATTTCGGAAATTTCAAAATACCAAATGTCATTAACAGGTAGTTATCTTATGTATCAAGCTAACGATACACTGTTGGTGTTTTTCAAACAAGATTAGCAATATTCGGTTTCTGGTGTAAAGACATATACATTTCAGATGCAAAGAAAATTATGAAAGTTACACGAACAGAAAAACTTTTCGATTCATGAGGTGTAAATTCCATTTTTGCCTGTCTTTGACATCCTGTTTCCTTGAAATGATCATTTAATTCGACTTCAACATTTTTCAGCATCAACGCCCTCTTGCGTCTACAAACCTGCTACTACAGCCAAATACCCTTCGACCAAAGAAACCACCAACTATGCCCGTATCTGCAGACTGGTGGTGGATGTGATCCCTGACGTCTTCAGACAGTTACTGATCGCCCGGCTGCCAGTATCAGGAATTGCATCTGTACTGACCAGTCAGAGGGGAAAGATCTTCAAGCTGTTGAACAATCAGCAGAAGAAGATTATTTACCCTCCAGGTGGAATGTTTCAAGGAACTGCGAAGGATTTTGACATACCCCTTCTTTATATCCTTTTAAGAAATTTAGGAAATATTCAACCTCATCGAAAAGGTTGGGGGCAGGTTCCTGATAAAGCAGATCGGTCGCTGTCAGCCAACATTGAACGCCTTCGAATTCAGAGAAATGAGGCATATGGACATGCAAAGTCCGCCTCTCTCTCTGATGTTGATTTTCAGGCGAATTGGACTGACATCCGCCAGAGTATTGAAGATCTACAGAATGGTTGTCATATCACGGGGACGTTTGTAGCGGATGTGAATATCATAGAAACTATGAGGATGGACCCCAGTACAGACAGCAATTTTTTAGCTCTGGTAAAGGAGATGGAAGGTAAGCTGTACAAACAAACTAACTGTTTTTACGACTTATTAGTAAATACTTTCCATGCAACACTTTTTGAAGAACAAAGGTTAAATCGGTTAGTTTGTTATTAGGGTCCTGTATCCTGGATTTAGATTCACGGTAGTAATCTTTCTGTCTGTTCATCTGTCTGTCTTTTTGCCCGCATTTTCCCCCCTGGCTGATAACGTTAATATCTATTTACTGGTTTACATCAAATTTTGTCAAGATGTTCATTTCATAAAAATATACAATGAAGGAAAAGAGACAAGTTCGAATTTTGTGTTTGTTTTTAGTTCACCTGCCTGAAGGACAAGTGACCCTATACTGTAGTGCGAAATCCGTCGTCAAGTTTTACTTTATTCCTGTAGCATACCTGCGTAAAGGGCTACCAAGTTTGTTCAAATGAATGACCTTGACCTACATTCAATGTCACAGGTTTCAAATATAATCATTTTTTAAAGGACTTCTTCGCAATAACCAAGAGGCCCAGGGCGTTGATAGCATACTGAGGTGATGGGCCACCAAGTTTGTTCAAATGAATGACCTTGAGTAATATTCAAGGTGACACGGGGTCAAATAGACTAAAATCTTTTACAACATCTTTTCAATGACCAAGGGGCCCAGTGGGCTAAGATTTTTCGCACCTATAACATGCTTGGATGAAGGGCTAGCAAATTTGTTCATATAAATACCTTGAACTTCCAACTCATATATTTGAATTAAGATCAAAGTTGCTGTAGAACCATAAGAACCATATTGGTCCATTGGGCCTTTTGTTTATCTTTTGATTAATGAACATTTTGCTATGACATTATGGAGCACAATTGATCTGAAATAAATAAGGGTCAACATACCAAAGGTCCAGGTCATAGAGTCACAGTTCAAAGCTCTAACCACTCACCTTAGATCTTCACCTGAGATTAGGTTGTCAACACTCTAACAAAACGAGCCATCACAGACCCTCACTGGATTAAGGGTAGAGGTCATTTGGGTCCAAGGTAAAAGACAAACTCGATCCCTGGCTCTTGTTGGGGGCGGATTTTGAAATAAAACGAATACAAAATTACAACTGAAGATTGCATCTTGTCCAGTATTTACATTTATTATTTCAGCAAATATGGAGATATATTGCTAAAAGGCATTTGAAGTTTGTTATTGCTACACTGTATTTCTAAGTACTGGAGGGATATCTCGAAATTTCGTAAGCAGGTTTCCCTTGGTTTCTATTTGTGACCATTCAATTTTGGTTGAGAAAACAAAATAGCCGATAGGTGACCATCTTGAATTTTCAAACTATCATCGTAAGATATGGAGCTATTCAAATTATTTCGTTTGCCATACTACAGTCTTCTATTCTTCCTTAAAAATTATATTGATGGATATTTCTACAAAAGTACTTCATAGTTTATTTCTATTTGTCCCTGGATGTGCCAATTGAATTATGGGTTTTATTTGCAAAACATAATTATTGACAGGTGGTCATGTTTGATGTTATGCTTTGGCGCGGTGTCCGTCATCCAGCCATAGTCAGGACATAGTCCAGTCATCATCCCTCTATCTGTCCATCTGGCATCAGCTTTTCTCTGAACTACTCGAAAAACCAAGAGATCCAGAGACCTGATGATGTTGGGCATGTACATGTAAAACGTTGGGGCGATAAGGGCTGCTGAATTTGTTCAAATGAATTATTTTGACTTTCGTTTTAAAGTAACAGGGGTGAAGTATGCAAGATATAATCTTTAGATGACTCTGGTCAGTAACCAAGAGACCCATATAAACCTGACATTGTGTCGAATATTAAATCTCCCATGTTTCGGTTTTCCTTGTTATCAGATTAAAAAGTCGAGAAAAGATTTAACTCTAACATAGAAATCATCATGTTCATTTAATGGTGGACGTCACAATCTGTTGGACAGTTGGAGTTTGTTATTGCTTATTTTCTAGCTGTCATGATTTCTTATGTATTCTTGAATCTTTTCTAATGTTTAATGATTAAAAGGAAGGATTGAATCAGTAGAAAACCAGTCTAACATAGAGGTTCAAATACAGATGATTCAATCGTGTATGCTACGATCCCTCAGAGATACCTTATTTACAACAGAAAATTATTACTAGTTTGATGTCAGCTGTAATTTACAGAAATGACTGTTGATAAGATGCTTCGAGGCAACACTTAATTTACTCGAGTCCCTACAATGACACATGTTGTTCTTTTTTAGGGGAAATTGGTGACATCAAAGATCAGATTACAAAAGATAGGGAGAAACTAAGAGGTATGATTTGTAGAATGTCTTAACTTAAAATGATTGTACACGAGTGACAACATACATAGATAACCTAAGAGGTATGATATGTAGGATGTTCTACCTTAAAATGATTGTACACGTGTGACAAAAGACATAGATAACCTAAGAGGTGTGATATGTAGGAAGTTCTAACATAAAATGATTGTACACTTGTGACAACAGACATAGATAACCTAAGAGGTGTGATATGTAGGATTTTCTAACATAAAATTATTGTACACGTGTGACAACAGACATAGATAACCTAAGATGTATGATATGTAGGGTGTTCTAACATAAAATGATTGTACACGTGTGACAACAGACATAGATAAGCTAAGAGGTGTGATATGTAGGATGTTCTAACATAAAATGATTGTACACGTGTGACAACAGACATAGATAACCTAAGAGGTATGATATGTAGGATGTTCTAACATAAAATGATTGTACACTTGTGACAACAGACATAGATAACCTAAGAGGTGTGATATGTAGGATTTTCTAACATAAAATTATTGTACACGTGTGACAACAGACATAGATAACCTAAGAGGTATGATATGTAGGATGTTCTAACATAAAATGATTGTACACGTGTGACAACAGACATAGATAAGCTAAGAGGTGTGATATGTAGGATGTTCTAACATAAAATGATTGTACACGTGTGACAACAGACATAGATAACCTAAGAGGTATGATATGTAGGATGTTCTAACATAAAATGGTTGTACATGTGTGACAACAGACATAGATAACCTAAGAGGTATGATATGTAGGAAGTTCTAACATAAAATGATTGTACACTTGTGACAACAGACATAGATAACCTAAGAGGTGTGATATGTAGGATTTTCTAACATAAAATTATTGTACACGTGTGACAACAGACATAGATAACCTAAGAGGTATGATATGTAGGATGTTCTAACATAAAATGATTGTACACGTGTGACAACAGACATAGATAAGCTAAGAGGTATGATATGTAGGATGTTCTAACATAAAATGATTGTACACGTGTGACAACAGACATAGATAACCTAAGAGGTATGATATGTAGGATGTTCTAACATAAAATGGTTGTACATGTGTGACAACAGACATAGATAACCTAAGAGGTATGATATGTAGGATGTTCTAACATAAAATGATTGTAAACTTGACAACAGACATAGATAACCTAAGAGGTATGATATGTAGGATGTTCTAACATAAAATGATTGTAAACTTGACAACAGACATAGATAACCTAAGAGGTATGATATGTAGGATGTTCTAAGATGAAATGTTTGTGCATGTGTGACAACAGGCATAAATAACCTAAAAGACTTATTTTTAAGGCACTGTTGCTGCTGTGAATGAAGATGTTAATGCTGTGAAGGAGGATGTCAGCGCCATGAAACAATCTTCATCCACAAATGGAGGTATGATAGATTCTGGGGCTAGGGTGTTGGTAATATATCTGAAGAACTACAAAAACATGAAATTTTTGAGGTTCGAGATTACACCATGTTCTTTGTCCTGAAGGTACTAAGATAAAATTCCATCAGTATTTTTTTGGTCCTTAATTATATCATAACTATGAAAAATTTATAAGGTATATCTGTAGCGAGGTTTAGGGGGGTTATTTCTGTCTGCCTCCTGTCTGTCTGTCTGCTTGTCCGTCTGTACTCACTCAAGTATATGTCTCCTGTCTGCTTGTCCGTCTGTACTCACTCAAGTATATGTGTGAGTTGCATTAACAGTTCATCCTTCAGAAGTCAGAAATAAAGGCAACAGTTTTTAGCTCACCTAACCAGAAGGGCTGGTGAACTTGCGCCGTGGCACGGCGTCGACATCAAGCGCCCGTCAACAATTGCTTCATATCACTACTTGTCAAAAAGGCGTGAACAGATTTGAACCAAGAAGATCATTGGGGGAAGGAAAATAGATTTTGCATAAATGGTGGCTGTGACTCGCCTCGGGCCTGAGGGGCGGGGCCCAGTAATGGAAATAGAGGTCAATCAAAGAAATCACTTATTGTCACAAAGTACTCAATTGATTTGAACCAAATTTAGTCAGAAACATCATTGGGGAAGGGGAACAGATTTTGCATAAATGGTGAGGCCAGAAGTGCCTAATAGTGGAAATATAAGTAAATCCTCTAAAATTGCTACTAGTCCTGAATGACTAAATGGATGTTGATGAAATTCTAGGTCTGAAGCATCATTGGGCAAAGGTGATCTAAGGTTGTATGAATGGAAGGTTTGGGTCTTGAGAAGGAGGGGGGGGGTTAATATGGGAAATATTGCAAAACAAATGGATTTGGTTTATACTTGGTGGAAACCATAGTTGGAAGATGCATCAAAAACTTCAAATATTTTTGCCATTATTACTGATATATCCAGGTGAGTGGTATTTGCCTTCTAGGCCTCTTGTGTTTGTTTACCCCAAACATCATGACGTCAGCATACATGTGTGTTATACAAACCGAAAAAAAATTGGATAGATTAGGACAATTACAGAAATCATATCAAATCTTAGAACTCACAAGTTGTATCTGTCCATTTGTCCATCCAAAATTTTGTAGGAAAAATCAGGAAAACCCAAGCTTTACAAGATAAAGGATAAAAGCCCACTTCAGAAATAGAAAGGCCTTTTACAAGATATTTTGTGAACCCTTGAACTAATACAGTTCATATTTACACTATAACATCAAAATACCAAGCTATGAAAATCAGATTTAATTTTAAATCAAGGTAAAACGGTCAAAGGTCACACTTGAAAACTCAGTTACATGTTTCGCAGCATACCTATATAGGCAGAAATTCATTATCAATGTAGCGCGCAGATGAAGAGTCAAATAATGCTGGGCTCTGTCTGGTTTGTCAGTACTCTTACTATAGTTCTGTCTATATTAAGCTGATCATGTGGATTATTGGCAAGGATTCCGGGTATTGATGATTATTTCAGGATTTACCCAAATTCTAAAAGTCTTGTCTTTCACATAGAAATAAAAATACATTCAAGCTCTGTTCTGGTTCTTAATCGTTGTGAAATATCTAATATTGGATCCTTGTGTTTTACAGGAAGGAATCCTAAGTTGAGAGCTGTGATAGGTGAGTCTGCTAAAGGATGTTGGACATGAAGATATTTTTTGATGGAAGAGAGGTCCAGGAAACCATCCATTTCAACACAAACTTCATCAATGACATGACATCAGCTTGTGAAATGTTTGAAACATTAATGTTTTTGTGTTAAAGACCACACAAAATAATTGATTGTGTATAAACAATAACAATCTCGATACTCATCCATCAAAGGTCATGGCCATATGTTACCTGATACGTCATGTTGTCATTGTGGCTGATTGATGGAAGTAGAGGTTACACAATTAGTAGGTTGTTGTACATGTATGTGGTATTTATTTCACTTAGGTAAATTATTTTTCAAACATATCAAAAAAACACGAGCTTCAGAGTGAAAGAAATAACATTTACAACAACCACAAGGTTGTGGGACCTGTTTCTACCACAATAGAAAAACTATTCTCATGATGAATTGACCTGTTTTATGTCAATATGTTTTCTTTTTACAATATCACTTGGGTTGTAAGGATATGACCTTAAGTGAAGTGCCGCAAAATAGAATATTACAATTTGTTGCAAATCATAACAAATACTTATCTAGGTTACTATTTTCAAAGAAATCAATTGATAAACATCAATATAAAAATTAATAATCACAAAAAGCAATTACCGTAGTGAAATGCTTTTTGTATGTTCTGCGACCCTATGAAGTGACCTTCAAGTGATAGTCTATCAAAATGTATTGAACTAAAAAAATATTTATTTAACGGGTTTTACGTTCAAAATGCATTATAACACAAGTGGTATAAACTGAATGTTATTCAGCAGTTGTAATGATTATTTCATGCCTAGGGATCGAAATAACACCCACCTATTTTGGTAGAATATTTATTCGTCAGTAGCTTATGTTGTGGTGCTACTCCGTTGTCTGGTTGTTTGTTAATAATTTCATGAAACTAACTTTTGTATTACAAGGCATGATTTTATGGTATGACTTAGCCCTTAGGTCGTACTTGTGACTGCTAATAACCCTGTAGGTTCAGCAAAGTATGTCAAGGACTGGTTCTAGGGTTTAGCCCTCATGTCATACTTGTGACTGCTAATAATCTTGTACAGTACCACAGGTGTAGCATGGTATTTTGAATGGTGAAATGACCCCGGGGTCAAAATACCATTATGGTCAAGTGACCCCGGGGTCAAAAAACCATTATGGTAAAATGACCCCCCTCATGGTAGAATGACCCCCCCCCCCCCTTCCAAAAAAAAAATTTATCCTAACTTGTTTTTCATATATCATTTAACATATTTTTTAATGAAAGCTATATTGTATCAGATACATGTAAGCGATTTTGAAGGGGGGGGGGGGGGGGGTCACTTTAAGTGGCCATGGTAAAGTGACCCCCTCCTCCCCCGCCCATTCCCTTCCACTACTTTTACAATACCTAATTTGATATATCTTTTTTAAAAAAAAATTTTTTTTGATAAACTTCAATTCTTTAACCTATACATTATAACAAAACAAAACAAAATTGATCTCAGATAAGTTTTTGATGTGATCATGTACATGTAAGGAGGAAGGGGGGGGGGGCACTTTACCATGGCCATGGTAAAGTGACCCCCCCCCCCCCCCCTCCCCCGCTCATTCCCATCCACTACTTTTACAATACTTTGATATATCTTGTTTACCTAAATTTTATAACAAGTTTACTTCACAAAAAATAAGTATTCACAATATTAGATTTTGGTAGATCATTGCAAGCTGGGGCAGGTTTGGGTCACTTTACCATGATCATAACGACACAAGATATCTTGACATTTAAAAAAAAAATTTTTTTTTTGATAAACTTCATTTCTTTAACCTATACATTATAACAAAACAAAACAAAATTGATCTCGGATAAGTTTTGATGTGATCATGTACATGTAAGGAGGAAGGGGGGGGGGGGGTCACTTTACTATGGGCATGGTAAAGTGACCCCCCTTCGTCCTCCTCTCCTTCCCTTCTAATACTTTGATACATCTTTTTCGAAATTTTTATAACAACTTTACCGAAGAAAAACAAAGTATTTACAATATTAGTTTGGGGTAGATTATTGCAGACTGGGGAAGTTTGATGGCGCTTTACCATTACCAAAACGAAATAAAAAAAAACAAACTTTTTTTGTGATTGATCTTTTTTCACAAAATATTTTTTTTAAATCCTCAATTCCTTAAACATTACAGTAAAACAAAACTAAGTTTGAAATAAACATTACAGTAAAACAAAACTAATTTTGCTTGAGAAAAGTCATTTTGATGTGATCATGAATGGGGGATTAAGAGGGGGAGGGGGGTCAAGTGACCCCCTCCCCCAACCCAACCCCTACCCTCCTTCCCTCTCCCATCAATAAACTAACAATACATAAGCATGGATCTTTTTTAAACCAAACCTTTCATTATTTTAATTCAATTTATCTATACAAAAAATAAGATAAGTATAGACAAGTGATAGAAACGGAGAAAGTGATGATTGATGATGAGTCAGCTATTGGTCACTTTACCATGACCACAATGACAAAAAACTTTACCATTAAAAAAATTGATGATTGATTTTTTTTCAGTTTATCTCAATTACATTAGTGCATAGAGTAATAGCATAATTGAAGTAAACTTATAAAATATAAAAGGTTTGGTAAAAAAAAAGAATGAATGCTTATATTCTTGATGGAGAAGGGGGGGGGGGTCACTTTACCATGACCATGTTAAAGTGACCTCCCCCCCCCCCCCCCCCCTCTTCCCCCTCATTACATGAATCGCATTAAATTAACTGATCACGATTCAATTCAATGTTTTTTTAAATGCATAGATAAATGAATTGAGGTTTATTGAAAAAATATTTAGTGAAAAAAAAAAATCCACAAAAATATATTTTCACTATAATCATGGTAAAGTGATTCCCCTCTCCCAACCTCTCCACATAACTTACATCAAAAATCACCTACCCGAAGACCAATTGTCTTGACTTTATTTATGTATATTTTTAATGAATGGAAGTAAACAAATTAAATATTGTTAACTTTGTATGTGGGTGTGGAGGGGCAGGAGGAGTGGGGGGGGGGGGGGGGGGGGGCACCCCCACACTTCCAGGCATAAATGACTCATCAAAATTAGTTACCCCAGACCAATTTTGTTGTTGTTAAAATTTATAGAATTATTGATGCTGATAAAGGTGTTGTGAAAATAAGTTACCAAAATTACCAAAATTAATGATAAAAGAGCTTCATTTCTTCATTAATGTTCTCCGTCAACTATTCACCTATATTTCACTATATAGTCAACCTACCCCTCGAAATTTGTACTGTTTATAATGATACAATATTGTTTTAATGAAAATATGTTAAATGCTATATGAAAATCATGTTTTAGTGGCTTTAGTATGGGGGGGGGGGGGGGTCACTTTACCATGGGGGGGGGGGGATTTTACCATAACGGTATTTTGACCCCGGGTTCAATTTACCATGGGGGTCAAAATACCATACTACACCGGTAGGTTGAGCTAAGTATGTCAAGACTGGCTCCGGGGTATAAATTAGCCCTTTTGTCATTCTTTGTGACTGCTACCAGTCCTGCAGTGTCTGCTAAAGTATTACAGGGACTGGCTTCGGGGTATGACTTAGTCCGTAGGTCATACTTTTGACTGCAATTCGTCCTGTCAGGACAGCAATGTATTACACGGACTGGCTCTAAATCAATGATATTTTATATCGCAGATAACTATTTCAATAAATATCCCTTATGTTTAATAATAAGAAATATTTTAATTATATACCTGAATGTTGTGATAAAATAAAAACTGATTTAACATGAAAGTCATTACTTTGCTAATTTTAAAAGTAAAATTATAAAATAATCAGGAATAATAAAGTCTTAATCTTTCTGATTGCAGAAACAACAAGATTAACAACCGATGTTCAAACCTTAAAACCAGAGGTGATCTCTATACAAGCTTTGGAAGACGCTAAAGAAATGATCAGAAAGAACAACATTGTCCTCATCAAGGGTGCCTCAGGGGATGGGAAGACTTTGATGGGTTACCAACTGTTAAAGTGGCTAATGGACGGCGATAATAAGGATACCAGACTGTCAAAGGATCCTGTCCAGCTTTACAGCATGGCCAAATGGGATAAAATTGTTGAGCCAAACACACAATTAGCTGTATATATTGATGATGTTAGTGGGGAAATCGCTGAAGATTTAAAGAAAAGGGAAATCTCCATTAAGTCAACATTTCGTGGGAAACTCAATAATAGATCCAATTGTTTGATACTAAATGTTCGAGATGAGATTTTCAAAAGCACACAATTACATTCATGTGAATTATTCAACCAAAAAACCATTGATTTGAGAGGTAAAAACTGCATAAAAACCACAGAAAAACAACGCATTTTAGAAAGTTATGTCCCAGAAATTAAAAACTTATCTGATGGAAAGGAATCTGAAATCATCAAGCTTGCCCCAGATATAGGATTTCCGCAGTGTTGTCATCTTTTTAAGTATGTTCCTGGCTTAAAAAAACAGGGGATTAATTTCTTCAAACAACCATTTCTTTTCATGAAAACAACTTTGAACAATTTACCAAAGAAGCACTTTTCAGCTCTTCTGTTTCTCTTTCTCAATGATGGGACGGTTAAGAAAGGGGATTTAGATCCTAAAAACAGTGAAAGTGTTGACAAGAAAAAGCTTGATGAAGCTTTCCAGGGAAATCAACTTGATCATGCAGACAAAATTAGATCTCTGCGGGAAAGTTTAGAAATGTTTGAATATCTGGTTGCAAAAAGAAAATATCATCCTTTTTATGATGATAATTATGATGATGATGATGATGATGATGATGATTCAATTTACAAATTTTGTCATGATTCTGTTCAGGACACTGTTGCCCTTTTGTATGGCAAGAACACAAAAATTGGGTTTATAGAAAATTGTCCCCGAAAGTTCCTCCACTATATATCAACATCAAAATCCACAGCTAACAAAATAGTTATATCATCTAGTAGTAAAGACAAATATAAACGTTTGGTCAGAAAGTGTATGTATGAACGTTTGGCCAGAGAGTGTAAATCTGATGTCAGACAGGACAGGGATGAATTGTATAAACTTTTATTCACAGTGTGTGAATCTGATGCCCATAGACTATCTGACTGTATAGTTAGATTAGACGTATGGACAGACACCCTGTTTCTACGGGGATTTTTTAGTTTGCTAAGTGGTCAGAAGGATGACAATAACTTATGCCACCTGATAAAATGTGCGTTGTTGAATGGAGCATGCTCTATTGGTTTAGAAGATTGTGTCTCATGTCTCCTTTCTGTGGGTGTCACACCTGACAATGATACACCGTTTTGTGTAGTGGAGGGTGGGAGTGTACAACTACTGCGTCAACTACTGAAATATGACGTCATTCCTACAGCGAGGGCACGCAGGTCACGATCATCACATGATTATGCTGGGAATATCAATGTCCTACACGAGGTGTGTTTGTTTGAGAGAGAAGAGATGGTGACAATGTTGTATAACAAATATCCACAATTGGTACATGAGACTGATAAATGGAGACAGAGCACGCTCCATTTTGTGGCACGGACAGGAAACTGTGGTATATTTCAGACAGTGGAGAGAATGGTACTTAAATCCTTGTGTAGAGTTGAGAATGTACAACATAAGTGTGAGTCAGAAGATGGTCGTGTGGTACATAGGAGTTGTGCGTGTGGACAGTACATGTCACAGTTAGTGGACAAGTCAAGATGGACAGTGTTACATTGTAGTTGTTGGATGGGACACAGGGAGCTTAGTTTATACCTGTGTAAGTTGTATCCAGCACTGACTACAGCTGTAGGTAACGGCAGGCAGACAATATTACATTGTATTTGTATAAGTGGACACAGGGAGCTTAGTTTAGAGCTGTGTAAGTTGTATCCAGCACTTACTGCAGCTGTAACTAACAAGGGGCAGACAATATTACATTGTAGTTGTGAGAGGGGACACAGGGAGCTTAGTTTAGAGCTGTGTAAGTTGTATCCAGCACTAATTACAGCTATAGATAACGACGGGTGGACAATATTACATTGTAGTTGTGAGAGGGGATTCAGGGAGCTTAGTTTAGAGCTGTGTAAGTTGTATCCAGCACTAACTACAGCTGTAGATAACCGTGGGTACCATTGTCTACATCACATAGCCAGAAAGACATCAGATGTATACTGGTTCACTGAGTGTGAACGTCATGTAAAACAGTACGTAGAGACAACAGGAGGTAAGTATGACATCACAACCATAATTACTAATGACGAGGAATCTATTTTAGACCTGGCAAAGATACGCGCATCGATGATGAGGGGGTTGTGGAAGTTAGATAACCCTTTGTACGATCATCTTGTTAAAGTTTTTCCTAAAAAAGAAACAAATATTTATACTTCTGTACACTAACTTGTGTAACATGATGACGAACACTGAGGAAACCTTTTCTAGGACCATCTTGTCAAGTTTATTTGTAAATAAAAGTACTTAGAAATAGTCACACTTACTTCTTTACCTTCTGTTCATTAACTTGTATAACATGGTGTAGATTTGAACAAAGTTAAAGTTAAAGAGTATTTACTATAAAGAAAAGGAAATAGTTTTTAGTACAAATTATTTTTGTGACCAACCAAATTAGAATTACAAGACTGTAGATATTATTATAGTTCACCCTACTAAAGATATCATCAAATTAATCATCATCACATCATTTTCAGGTATTTTACAGACTGCTATACTTACTGTCTGTTTGATTTATGTACTGTTTTTATCATTATTTATTTATCTAATTTTTGTTGTGAATTAATATGTAGACAAAATGTAAATACATGTATTAGTTTTCAGGAATATTTTTATGTATTTTTTCAATCCTAAAATTATAACAACAACTATTCGTATTGATATTTCAAAGTGATGCAAAAGGAAGATGATTGGTTTTCCTAACAGAAAAAATTTGTATGCAATCTCAAAATTATTCTAAATTAAGAAAAATATCCTGAAGTTTGTTTTGAGGCACTTTTGGTATTCTATCTTTGTTTGTATGGGTGTCTATATGTAACATACGTGCTATGTTTAGAAAGCATTATACATTTGTAGTATTTTATTTTTGTTTGTATGGGTGTCCATATGTAACATACATGCTATGTTTAGAAAGCATTATACATTTATAGTATTTTATTTTTGTTTATTTGGGTGTCTATATGTAACATACGTGCTATGTTTAGAAAGCATTATACATTTGTAGTATTTGATTTTTGTTTGTATGTGTGTCCATATGTAACATACATAATGATGATAATGTACATTCTATGTTTAGAAAGCATTATACATTTGTGGTATCTTATTTTTGTTTGTATGGGTGTCTATATTTAACATACATGCTATGTTCAGAAAGCATTATACATTTGTGGTATCTTATTTTTGTTTGTATGGGTGACTATATGTAACATACATGCTATGTTTAGAAAGCATTATGCATTTGTAGTATCTTATTTTTGTTTGTATGGGTGTCTATATTTAACATACATGCTATGTTCAGAAAGCATTATACATTTGTGGTATCTTATTTTTGTTTGTATGGGTGACTATATGTAACATACATGCTATGTTTAGAAAGCATTATGCATTTGTAGTATCTTATTTTTGTTTGTATGGGTGTCTATATTTAACATACATGCTATGTTTAGAAAGCATTATACATTTGTGAATTGTTTTCTAAGAGTAGCAATATCAATATTGGTGCATAGTACTGACTTATTTGTATTTTTTGCTTTCCGTTAAAATGGTTTAAATTAATGTATAATGTGTTTAATTTTTGAAAGATGAGTTTCTTTAGAAATATCCCAAGATTTATTTTATGAAATTATTTTGGTAATTCATACAAAGATTGTTTGATTTTTGATAAAAATGTACCAATGCAATCTCAAATAATGTTTAGTTTAAACATTTTATTTGAAATATTCAAAGGAAGTGGACATAAGTTATAAGTTGTGTCCCTTTCTGTCAACAATTATACATTGGTATCATTTGTACAATTGGCAATGTATATGATAGACTATCTATAAATAACATTAATATGTTTGGGTGGAAACATTAATTATCCAAACCAGTACCCACATGTTAACTTTTAAAATAGTACACATACATTGTTTTAATTACATTTTAGAAGTCAGTTTGCTAAATACAATTTAATTATTGAATACTCTAGCTGTCTGTAGAAATATCTGATGTAATGTTATATATACAATTTAAAGTGTATTGTTATTTTATTTTTGCTGATACAAATAGTTGTTAGGGTCACCTGAGACAAAGTCTCAAGTGACCTATTCTTATTGCCTTTTGTCCGTCGTCCGTTCGTGTACGATTTACAATTTCGTCTTCTTCTCAAAAACGCTTAACCGAATTCAATCAAATTTAGTAGAATTTTTTTATGGCTAAAAGTCGACAAAACTTGTGAATTATATGGTCCCCACCCCCAAGGGGCCTGAGGGGCGGGACCAAAAAGGGTCAAATTGACTAAAACTTCAAGAATTGTCTTGTCTACTCTCAGATATGGTAGAATTCAAACACTCCACATTATACATAGATGGAAGAGTCTTAAGGTGCTTTACAAAAATTGTAAATTTCATGACCCTGGGGTCACACATTTGCCCCTACGGAGGGGGTAAACATTACTATGGTTTATATAGGGAAATGATGTTTTTGACTATTATTTCTTGGATTTTTATTGGAATTTATTATAACTTGGTTAACATTATCAGCATGTGATGACAGTTTGATGGTATGCACAGGTTGGGCCTGACTCACCCCTAGGGGCTGATTGTCGGTTCTTAAAAGCATCAAAATTGACCGCAATTTCAAAAGTCTTCTCCTCAAGACCCAAGTAATTAAGTAATAATCAAATACTCTTCATAGATCGAAGGATCATAAGGTGTTTTACCAAAATTGTGAATTTTATGACCCTGGGTCTCACGTTTGCGGCTGGGGAGGTGGTAAACTTTACTGTAGCTTATAGAGAAATCACATTTTTGATTATTATTTGATTTCTGTTGGAATCACAAGTTTGACTATCATTTGTTTGATTTTATTGGAATTGATTCTAACTTTGTCAATATTATCAGCATGGGATGACAGCTTAATGGTATGCATATGTTAGCCCTGTCTGACCCCTTGGACTGATGGGTGGGGCAAAAAATGTTCAATTAAACTAACTGAAATATTTCAAATCTCAGGTGACCAATAAGGCCCATGGGCCTCTTGTTATTGAGCTATAACACAACGGATTGTGTATAGTAGATCATATTATAAGGATTAACTTGAATATATTTCATGTTATGGAGCTATAACACAACAGATTGTGTATACATGTAGTAGATTTCATTATAATGATTGACTACACGGGTAATAACGTGCAAAATAACTGAGTTTTCTGTAATTAAATCACTTCACAGTTTATGAAGAGAACACTGTTTTTTGTTGTTAATGAAGTTTATCATCAAATGAAGTATTTTTGTTTATTTTTCAATGCGTTACAAGTTTATTCAAAAGAATTTTTTAAGGTCAAAGGGGTCAAATGTATTAAAATCTCATAATTCAGTGTCACTAATGGTAATATATTTGGCCTGGAGCAAACTAGAGTGGAGGGCTACAAATATTGTAAAAATGTTAACCTTGACTTTCTTTGAAGGTCACTGAAGGTGGGGTCTCCAGGGGTCAAATTGATGAAAGTGTCAAACCGATACTTTATATTGTACGTATTTCACCATGTAATGTGCTGTGTTATTCATTTATTTTTATATAAATGAAATCGTGACATTGATGTACAGCTATATATGTTATTGATGTGTTTACCTCCTTCTGTATACAGATAATATCTCCTGACTTTGTATATGAGAGAACAAATAAAGAATTAAAATTGAAATACTGTATCTTTTGACTTTCTCTTCGGAACTAATTGGATGGAGTATAATGTCACCATGTTGATTTTATTCAGGTTCAGGGCTCCTGGAAAAGTGATTGCTACCAGTCCTAGTTAGGCCCTCTATTGCCTGTCGTAGATATATATACATATACCATATATATCACAAACAGATATGATGGAAACAAATACTCTTCATAAATAGAAGGGTCTTAAGTTACTTTACCAAAATTGTGAATTTGGGGGTCTCAAGTTTGGCCCTGGAGAGGGGGTAAAATTTACTAGTTTGTATAGGGAAATCACATTTTTGACTCTAATTTGTTTGATTTCGAAACTAAACTTGGTAGTCTAGTGCAGTTAACATCGTAGTGGACTTGAGTTCACATCGTAGTGCACTGGAGTTCACATCGTAGTGCACTTGAGTTGACATCGTAGTGCACTAGAGTCAATACATACAAAGTATTTGATATACAATGCATAATCTCTTGAACATATAAATGTTTCATTAAAACAAAATTTCAAAAATATATATACAGGGACTAGTCCATGTATATTGTGTGTGTTCATGATGGTGTGTACATTTTACTTTTATTTCAGATAGGTTTATTACATGTACATGTATATAAGTATAATACATGTCATGTATTGATAAATAGAATATACACAAAAACTGACAAAATGCAGGTATCATATTACATTAATTCCACCCATTACATTATGATTGTTATTTTGTTGAAAGGTGTGAAAACACAGCGAAGGAATCTGGCACAAGGAGTCCAGATGTTCTGGGCATGGCCAAAGGGCATTAAGCTTAATTAAGGGTTTACCTGTACAGGTACTGTACTAGTCATGCATGGCTATACCCCTCCCCTAAACACTCATGTAATTATATATAATCAGTCCCCAATCTAATTTTTATCGTACATGTATGTACCTAATAAGTGTATAAATTAGTTTCCCCGTTAAAATTATTGATTATTATTGAGAAATAAAAATACTGGTTTGCAAGTTTATATAATTTTATAATAAGACTTTCAAGATAATATTATAAAGGTTTTTAAAATCCAAACAAAAACTTGTAAGTTTACCTGTCGTTTTGATAAGTGTCACCTGTGTATTAGAGTATGGGTCAAATCCAAGTGTCAAAAATTATAATTACAGTCATGCTAGAGCAAATGTCTGCATCGACTAGATCTTAGAAATAACAGGTAAAACAAATATGTTTATAATTTGATTACTTTTTTCATTACTTATTACATTATTATATTTATAAGATTATAAACAAATGAATCTTTTTTCAAATGTCCTTAGCGAGGTCAGAGACCTATATACTAGTATATAGGTCTCTGGCGAGGTTAATTACTTATCATTATTATTTTGCTGAAATGATGGATTACAAAATGTTGCATTTGACTGACCATTTCTACATGGAATTTACCTGGTGATCACTCAAGTATGACCATACCAGACCAAGGTGTAAAAAATTGATCAGTTGGTTAGACCTTACCTGTAATTATCCCCGATTGTTCTACTCTCACACCTGTAGTCTCACCTGACCAAGAAAATACTTTACCTGTATCTTAGTTCAGAATGTCTTACCTGGTAAACACTGGGTGTCGTATATTGATCAATAAGAATGCAAATTTATTAATACTTACATTTAAAGATGGATTATTCACTTTGACTTTGTTTTTTGGTGGGGGAGATTGCTACCAGTCCTAGTTAGGCCCTCTATTGCCTATCGTAGATATATATATATACACCATATATATCACAAACATTTGCAGATCTCATAATCTGTCTTTATATCATGGTCACCTAGTTGAAGGGAAAGTGGGCTTATGTCGTGACTTGGTAGACTAAACAAGAGGCCCATGGGGCCTGTATCGCTCACCTGGTTGGATTTGACCAAATGTCAAAATAATGTTCATGTTCAATTCCTTTTGTTTGTTAACCTCAAACAATGCTATTTATGGTTATAGCATGGGGATCCCAACTGCTTTAAAGAAATAATGAAGTCCAGACTCTCTGAGTTTACAACATGCATTTATAACTTTATGACTAGTAGTGATTTAAAGGAATTACCTCTATTTTCCATATGGGGCCCCGCCCCTTTGGCCCCTTGGGGGTCAAAGTCACCATTTATGCAAAATCTGTTCCCCTTCCCCCAAGAATGCTTCTGACTAAATTGGGTTCAAATCCATTCATAACTTAATGACAAGTAGCGATTTGAAGGAATTACCTCTATTTCCCCATTAGGCCCCGCCCCTTTGGCCCCTTGGGGGTCAGAGTCACCATTTATGCAAAATCTATTCCCCATCCCCAAAGGATGTTTCTGACCAAATTGGGCTCAAATCCATTCATAACTTTATGACTAGTAGCGATTTAAAGGAATTGCCTCAATTTCCCCTATTGGGCCCCGCCCCTCAGGCCCCTTGGGGGTCAGAGTCACCATTTATGCAAAATCTGTTCCCCTTCCCCCAAAAGATGTTTCTGACCAAATTGGATTCAAATCCATTCATAACTTTATGACTAGTAGCGATTTGAAGAAATTACCTCTATTTCCCCATTAGGCCCCGCCCCTTTGGCCCCTTGGGGGTCAGAGTCACCATTTATGCAAAATCTGTTCCCCTTCCCCAAAGGATGTTTCTGACCAAATTGGGTTCAAATCCATTCATAACTTTATGACTAGTAGCGATTTAAAGGAATTGCCTCAATTTCCCCTATTGGGCCCTGCCCCTCAGGCCCCTTGGGGGTCAGAGTAACCATTTATGCAAAATCTGATCCCCTTCCCCAAAGGATGTTTCTGACCAAATTGGGTTCAAATCCATTCATAACTTTATGACAAGTAGCGATTTGAAGGAATTACCTCTATTTCCCCATTAGGCCCCGCCCCTTTGGCCCCTTGGGGGTCAGAGTAACCATTTATGCAAAATCTGTTTCCCTTCCACAAAGGATGTTTCTGACCAAATTGGGTTCAAATCCATTCATAACTTTATGACTAGTAGCGATTTGAAGGAATTACCTCTATTTCCCCATTAGGCCCCGCCCCTTTGGCCCCTTGGGGGTCAGAGTCACCATTTATGCAAAATCTGTTCCCCTTCCCCAAAGGATGTTTCTGACCAAATTGGGTTCAAATCCATTCATAACTTTATGACTAGTAGCGATTTGAAGGAATTACCTCTATTTCCCCATTAGGCCCCGCCCCTTTGGCCCCTTGGGGGTCAGAGTCACCATTTATGCAAAATCTGTTCCCCTTCCCCAAAGGATGTTTCTGACCAAATTGGGTTCAAATCCATTCATAACTTTATGACTAGTAGCGATTTGAAGGAATTACCTTAATTTCCCCTATTGGGCCCTGCCCCTCAGGCCCCTTGGGGGTCAGAGTAACCATTTATGCAAAATCTGATCCCCTTCCCCAAAGGATGTTTCTGACCAAATTGGGTTCAAATCCATTCATAACTTTATGACTAGTAGCGATTTGAAGGAATTACCTCTATTTCCCCATTAGGCCCCGCCCCTTTGGCCCCTTCGGGGTCAGAGTCACCATTTATGCAAAATCTGTTCCCCTTCCCCAAAGGATGTTTCTGACCAAATTGGGTTCAAATCCATTCATAACTTTATGACTTATAGCGATTTAAAGGAATTGCCTTAATTTCCCCTATTGGGCCCTGCCCCTCAGGCCCCTTGGGGGTCAGAGTAACCATTTATGCAAAATCTGATCCCCTTCCCCAAAGGATGTTTCTGACCAAATTGGGTTCAAATCCATTCATAACTTTATGACTAGTAGCGATTTGAAGGAATTACCTCTATTTCCCCATTAGGCCCCGCCCCTTTTGCCCCTTGGGGGTCAGAGTCACCATTTATGCAAAATCTGTTCCCCTTCCCCAAAGGATGTTTCTGACCAAATTGGGTTCAAATCCATTCATAACTTTATGACAAGTAGCGATTTAAAGGAATTGCCTTAATTTCCCCTATTGGGCCCTGCCCCTCAGGCCCCTTTGGGGTCAAAGTCACCATTGATGCAAAATCTGATCCGCTTCCACGAAGGATGTTTCTGACCAAATTGGGTTCAAATCCATTCATAACTTTATGACAAGTAGCGATTTGAAGGAATTACCTCTATTTCCCCATTAGGCCCCGCCCCTTTGGCCCCTTGGGGGTCAGAGTCACCATTTATGCAAAATCTGTTCCCCTTCCCCAAAGGATGTTTCTGACCAAATCGGGTTCAAATCCATTCATAACTTTATGACTAGTAGCGATTTGAAGGAATTACCTCTATTTCCTCATTAGGCCCCGCCCCTTTGGCCCCTTGGGGGTCAGAGTCACCATTTATGCAAAATCTGTTCCCCTTCCCCAAAGGATGTTTCTGACCAAATTGGGTTCAAATCCATTCATAACTTTATGACTAGTAGCGATTTAAAGGAATTGCCTCAATTTCCCCTATTGGGCCCCGCCCCTTTGGCCCCTTGGGGGTCAGAGTCACCATTTATGCAAAATCTGATCCGCTTCCACGAAGGATGTTTCTGACCAAATTGGGTTCAAATCAATTCATAACTTTATGACAAGTAGCGATTTGAAGGGAT